>NW_005353406.1:97532-98364 GCF_000412655.1 Myotis brandtii
GTGGGCCTTTTTGGGTGGGGGGGGGGGGGGGGGGGAGGTGACCGATCCCATCTGCCCATGAAGACCCTGTGCTCTGCGTCCTGGAGCCGATTGCACCGCTGGCCAAGCCCATCGGACACCGAGGGGGAGTGCTGGCTGGGGCCTGGTGTGGACGGGTGTCCAGGCAGGTCAGTGAGCTCATGGGGACCCGGGCTGGGTGGGGGCAGCCTTTCTCCCGCTGGGGTGCCCACCGGCAGGTCCCGGGCAGAGCACGTCCCCCTAGAAGCGTTCCTCTGGTTTCCAGGACGAGAGACTGAGCTGGAGATGGAGCGAGGCCAGGCCACACGTCCAGATAGCGCTCTGACCCGCAGCCCGCCAGGAAGCGGGCCTCCATCGGCAGGAACCAGCCCCGGAAGCGGCGCTCCAGGGGACCTGCAGGAAGTCAGACCTCCGTCTCCAGGGGCAACGCCCTGGCTGATGGGTCACTGGCGGGGCTTCCGGACTTCTGCCCCCTCCTCCAGCTCAGGACCCACCAGGGACAGCCAAATGTGCTCCCCAAACTGTCACACAGGACACCCCAGCCCCCTCAGGGCACCCCTTCTGTTTCTGTATTTTAACCTATCCACCTGTATAATGTAACGTGTACATATATTACATGCATGTTATTGTATGTACACAGTCACAATTAACATACATACAGGCAATAATACTACAGAGCCCCCTCCCTCTCCTGCCTGCCCTGGAGGCCGACTCCCGGCCGCAGCCGCTGGGGATCTGGGTGGCAGGGGGCACGGGCTGAGTGGACAGAGCTGAACCAGCCCAGGCCAGGCCTCCGGGTGGGGATGGGGGGCAG
>NW_005353406.1:99985-101352 GCF_000412655.1 Myotis brandtii
TGCAGAGCGAGCCTGTCTTCCCCGGGTGGGCGGGCAGATGGCAGGCGCGGGATTCCGGAACGGGGAGCAGGGGCTGCCACTCTATTTTTAGCTCCTCCAGGAACCCAAATTTTTCCACTGCCTGGCAACCCTTGGATTTCGTTCCTGGAAGCTCTTGGCGCTCAGGGGCAGCCCAGGCCCTGCGGCTGAGACAGCCTCACCACCACCCCGTTCCTCTCCTCCCACCATCCCGGCTCCGGAGCCCCGGCACCCGCGTCATCTCCCCGACCAGGCCTGAGCCCTGGCGAGCCCTCACTGCCCCGTGGGTCACCCGAGAGGCGCATCCCAGGTGGGGGTCATGGGCGCAGTGCCGTTACCATGGAGATGAGGAGCAGGGCACAAGCTGGGCAGCACACTGCGGGGACTATGATGTCACACACACACACACACACACACACACACACGAATACTAACCGAGGTTGCATCGGGTGAATATGGCCGCTCTCATACTTAGAACGAGAGAGAAGACAGAGCGAAGAGGACCCACACATCTCCAGAGTGGCTGCCCCCGCTCAGCGAGCAAGGGAAGAGCCCAGAGCTGGTCTCCAAGGCACAGACAGGGAGACAGGCCGGGGTAGGGGCTGGCGGGGCCGAGAGCTGGGGGATGTGGCGGGAGCCAGGCCAGGGCTTGGCCCACTGTGTCCCCAGGATCTGGGAGCAGGTCAGACACGCTGTGCCCAGGCCTGGCCCGGCCACGTCCTCCATGCACCCCACCCTCTGTTTGACCGACCACAGCTTCCACCACAGGCTCCGAGGGCACAGGAAGGACGCGCTGCTGGGTCCCTCTCCCCGACCACAAGCAGCTCTGCAGCGCCTCGCCCAGAGCCCAGCGTTCCTCCTGGTCCCCACAGGACTCTCAGTGCCGGGGTAGAAGCCTGGATTAGGGATAGAAGCAGGTGGAAGGCACAGAGAGGTGGGCAAAGGACTTGGGCAAACAGGAAACACCTAGGGAGGGGGTGGGCAGCGCCACCACGGGCCTGCCCCGTGCAGGGGGTCCTCCCAGCGCAGTCCCAGGCCGGCACTGTCTCCTGGGAATGGAGGCACCCCGCCCCCTGCACCCTGGAACCTCGGGGGGACTATGAGGATGCTGTGAGGCTGACCCGAGTGGGATGGTTCACCTTTTTCTACCGATAATGCGGGGTTACCCCTTGGGGTGGGGTCGTGCCTCCCTTCAGCCGGGAATCCTGAAGGCAGGGCCTCCCTCTGGGCTGTGCTGGGTCACCCGCTGGCCTGGCTGCCCTGAGGCCGGGCCGAGTGCCCCGGAGCCAGACAGAGGCTGGGCCTGGAGGATCCGGGACAGGACACTGGCCCCGGGGCCTCTTGGCCGC
>NW_005353406.1:103298-104550 GCF_000412655.1 Myotis brandtii
AAAACAAAGCAGCAGATTGAGGGTGGAGGAGGGGCCGGGCGGCACAACCTGGCACTGCCAGGGGCTGTGGCCAGGGCCGGGCAGGGGGCAGCTCAGGTTCTGGGTCAGACCAGGCTCTGCGGGCCCTGGTCCCATCCTCCAAGGGCATGAGCATGTCGGTGCCGACCCCACCCCCTGCCCACGTGGGCAGCGCCAGGAGCCTGACCCAACCGGGCCAGCAAGGTCCTTGGCATCTGGCTCAGGATGCTGGTGGCATTCCTTGCTGGGTGCCCGGCGGGGAGGGTGCGGGGGAGCAGGCCCATTCCAGACTGGCTTTCCTCATCTGTGAAATGGTCCCGGCGTTCTCCTCCAGGGAGCCTCAGTGGGCTGAGCCCGTATCCCCAGCACGGCCCCTCCCTGGCTGGGTCCCGCGTGTGGGTGTCTGTTCTGGCCGACCTGCCATGCCATCACTCTGCCACCACCTCCACGGCCTCCCCCCGACCCCCAGGTGGGGCAGCCTAGCAGTGCCCGGTGGGCAGGGTGCCCTCAAAGTGGGCAGGGTCCGATCTGAGCACGGGGCTCCCTTCTCCGGCTGCTCAGGGCTGCGCACCGGGAGCAGCCAGCCCACACGGGGGGAGGAGCAGATGTCTGCCTCTGCTGCTGTGCGCGGGCTGGACTCAGCCCACGGCAGCCGAGGGCAGGCCAGGGACCGCGCAGGGACACCTGGCCGGCCAATTCTCACCTGGTCTCCCGGCCCCCGGGCAAGCGCCTTCTGTCTGCCAGTGTGGTGTCCTCCACCCTCCACCCTCTAGCCCAGTTGCAAAGGCCTATGCACACAGTAAGGGCTTTATAAATACTTCTTTAAAGACAGTGGCGCCGATTCTGTAACCCGGCCCCCCAGGTTACAGGTCACCCGTGAGACGTGACAATTGCCAGACCAGACCCTTGGCGGCGGGCAGACGTGAGGGCGGGAGCCGGGGCCGACTGGCAGGCAGGTTCACTCATTCCTTCATGCACGCTCTCATTCAGCTCGGGGCCTGCTCAGGGCGTCGGGTGGGAATGCGATGGGGACCAGACCAGGCTCGAGGGTGGCTGTCACACCTCAGGAGGCGCTGAGAGCACAGCTGTGGCCCCTCTGGGGCAGGCCCTCCTGCCCCTCCCTGCCTGGCGGGGGAGGCAGCTGCGGTCACCAGGGAGCTCCCCTCACCACGTGGCCTCTGGACCGTGCAGCGGGGACAGTCGTGCCCACAGACCTGGCGGCCTCAGGACTCGG
>NW_005353406.1:105436-106210 GCF_000412655.1 Myotis brandtii
ACCCGCCCCCACAGGCAGCACCCACAGGCGCGCCCCAGTCATCTGCACCCCTCCGCAGCCTTTCCGAGCTCGAACTTCCACCTGGAACAGAGCGCTCTCTGATGAGAGGCGCGCAGTCTATTTAAGGCGGGAGCTCCCAGGTCCCGGAATGGAATGCAACGCGGGGTGAGGTGTGTGCAATTAGGTGCGGGGTGAGGTGTGTGCAATTAGGTCGAGTGCCCATCAGCACCTCCACAAAGTGCCCCCGTGCTGTGAGGGGGCGGGGGGCGGGGCTGGGGGCAGACAGGCGGCCTGGGTGGTTGCAGTTGCAGGAAGGCAGCCACCTGCCCACCTCAGTCCACTACCCAGCACCCCCCCTCCTGCCTGTGGCCCTCATGACCTGTCTGGCCATCAGCCCCGAGCAGGGGGCTGGCAGGGAGCGGGCGGGAGGGCAGGGCCTGGTCAGCGGTCGGTCGGTCGGTCGGGGACACCTACTGCACTTACTGCTGACCTGTGAGGTGTGGGGACAGGGAGACACCTCAGACCCAGACCCTGAATCGTCACCCCCAGGCCTGCAGCCCCCGCTCCCTGAAGGCGCCCCATGGCCCTGCGAGGGCACGGGCTCCGAGTCCCTGCCTCCTCCCCTGCAGGCCTCAGGGAGGTGGTCCCCGCCGGAGCCACTGTGGGGAAACTGAGGCCAGCGTCCTGGCCAGGCCCACGGCCAGAGGAAGCAGGGGCGGGGCAGGCTGGAGGAACTCAGGCTCCATGTGGGGGTGCCTGACGGGGCGGGGGGGG
>NW_005353406.1:125460-126020 GCF_000412655.1 Myotis brandtii
CAGGACTCGGCTGCCCGGCGTGCGGTGGCGGCCTGGGCAGGACCCTCCTTACAGGTGAGGCTGGTGGGAGCAGGGTCCCCCTAACGGGAAGCCGAGGGTTGGATGCTGATCTCACCTCCGGGGACAGGGAGCTCACCCCCTACCATGCACTCCCTCCTTCTAAAGCAGCGGTTCTCAACCTGTGGGTCGCGACCCCTCAAAAGTCAGGGACTGAGCCCACCTCCAGGTCCGGACCCAGGCCACTGGCCAGGAGAGGGACTCCCCCGGGCTGGCTGCATGGCAGGTTCACTCATTCCTTCATGCACGCTCTCATTCAGCTGGGGGCCTGCTCAGGGCGTCGGGTGGGAATGCCGATGGGGACAGACCAGGCTCGAGGGTGGCTGTCACACCTCAGGAGGCGCTGAGAGCACAGCTGTGGCCCCTCTGGGGCAGGCCCTCCTGCCCCTCCCTGCCTGGCGGGGGAGGCAGCTGCGGTCACCAGGGAGCTCCCCTCACCACGTGGCCTCTGGACCGTGCAGCGGGGACAGTCGTGCCCACAGACCTGGCGGCCTCAGGACTCT
>NW_005353406.1:126207-126821 GCF_000412655.1 Myotis brandtii
GGTGAGGTGTGTGCAATTAGGTGCGGGGTGAGGTGTGTGCAATTAGGTCGACAGCCCATCAGCACCTCCACAAAGTGCCCCCGTGCTGTGAGGGGGCGGGGGGCGGGGCTGGGGGCAGACAGGCGGCCTGGGTGGTTGCAGTTGCAGGAAGGCAGCCACCTGCCCACCTCAGTCCACTACCCAGCACCCCCCCTCCTGCCTGTGGCCCTCATGACCTGTCTGGCCATCAGCCCCGAGCAGGGGGCTGGCAGGGAGCGGGCGGGAGGGCAGGGCCTGGTCAGCGGTCGGTCGGTCGGTCGGGGACACCTACTGCACTTACTGCTGACCTGTGAGGTGTGGGGACAGGGAGACACCTCAGACCCAGACCCTGAATCGTCACCCCCAGGCCTGCAGCCCCCGCTCCCTGAAGGCGCCCCATGGCCCTGCGAGGGCACGGGCTCCGAGTCCCTGCCTCCTCCCCTGCAGGCCTCAGGGAGGTGGTCCCCGCCGGAGCCACTGTGGGGAAACTGAGGCCAGCGTCCTGGCCAGGCCCACGGCCAGAGGAAGCAGGGGCGGGGCAGGCTGGAGGAACTCAGGCTCCATGTGGGGGTGCCTGACGGGGCGGGGGGGGGTCC
>NW_005353406.1:128589-128815 GCF_000412655.1 Myotis brandtii
GGTTCAGGCCTGCCCTGAGGGCTGCGCTCGGCTCTCAGCATATGACCTCAGGCTCGGGCGGGACGGGAACCGCTGGGCCTCAGTTTCCCGTCTGTAAACAAGACCAGTGTCTCTGGGGGCTGTAACCAGCCTGAGACACACAAACGGGTGAAGTGTCTCCAGGCTGTTCTGTCTGGACTGGTCTCCCCTCAGACCTGCCACGTGTGGGGCGTGGGAGGCGGGTGGT
>NW_005353406.1:129917-130953 GCF_000412655.1 Myotis brandtii
CAACAGGCCAGGCTGATGGAGGGCCGAGGGCCGCGCCCAGGAAAGCGGGGAGGAGGTGCTGCTGCCTCGGGGACGCCCTCCAGCCGGGACGGGACGTGTGAGTGGCTCCGTGTCTGGAGGGGACTCAGGTTCTTAGAATGCGCGGCTGCCTCTGCCAGGAGGGCCGCCAGCCCTCCCCCAGCTCCGGCCTTTCTGAGCTCCCCTCCCCTCCCCTCCCCGCTGGGCTCTGGCCTCTGCCTGGCAAGCGGGGAGGAGGTGCTGCTGCCTCGGGGACGCCCTCCAGCCGGGACGGGACGTGTGAGTGGCTCCGTGTCTGGAGGGGACTCAGGTTCTTAGAATGCGCGGCTGCCTCTGCCAGGAGGGCCGCCAGCCCTCCCCCAGCTCCGGCCTTTCTGAGCTCCCCTCCCCTCCCCTCCCCGCTGGGCTCTGGCCTCTGCCTGGCCCCAGGGCTCCTGTTCTGGCAGCACCAGGAAGGGGGATGGGAGGCTCGGCCAGCTGACTCCTCCCGGCCGCTGGCGCCCGGCTGCCGGCTGTGGTGGGTCGGTAGGTGGCTTGCTGACCCGGTGGAGGGAGGAATGCCGGGAGGACGGGGTGACCTTCCGGCCTGGCTTGGGCGCGAGGATGGTCCTGCTGGGGGTGGGCTTCTGCCCTTAGCCCAGCCTCACCCCCTGGGCCTGGGAGTGAACAGACCCCGAGCCTCAGCCTGAGACCGTCCGGCCGGTGCCCGGGAACCTGCCCCAGAGGAGGCACAGCTGCCCGGAGGCGGGTGGGCACCTCTCAGGCAAAGGCCTCCCCAGCGCGGCCTTCGAGGCGAGGTGATGAGGTGACGCCAGGGCGACCGGGTGGGGGCAGGCACTTCCCACGAGAGGGTTTCTTTCATTTATCAGTTTGATCAGTTCCTCTCCCGACGCCTTTTTCCTCTAAAACATGTTCCCTTTTGTGTCCCACACGGATGCCCTGGGACAACCTCCAGCGCTGCTACAGAAAGAAGCCAGCGAGAGCATGGCCGCCCCCTCACCCCCCCCGCCCTGCACAC
>NW_005353406.1:132400-132615 GCF_000412655.1 Myotis brandtii
GAGGTTCTCTCACTTGCAGATTTTGTTTTTAACAAACGCGCTAAAATGTATTTAAAACCCTGAAATCAATACTCGCTCTGCTGCCACTTGTGGACATGCGCAGAGCGGCAGTCAGAGACGCCAGCTGACACCCAACAACCCTAAGCCAACCCTCACCCTCACCCTCACCCTCACCCTAACCCTACCCTCACCCTCACCCTCACCCTCACCCTCAC
>NW_005353406.1:132663-133665 GCF_000412655.1 Myotis brandtii
TGTCAGCATTTTGGAAAACCCTAACTTAACTCTGGTGCCGTGTCACATATAGAAATTTTTTGATATTTGCAACCATAGTAAAACAAAGACTTATATTTTTGATATTTATTTTATATATTTAAATGCCATTTAACAAAGAAAAATCAACCAAAAAATGAGTTCGCGTGTCACCTCTGACACGCGTGTCATAGGTTCACCATCACTGCCCTCGCCCTACCCCTAACCCTAACCTTAAACCCTCACCCTAACTCTAACCCTAACCCAACCCAAACCCCAAATCTTAACCCTGTTAACGTAAAAAAAACCGTTGAAACCTGTAAAGAATTTTTGTGAGTTTATTTGAGCCAAACTGTCGACATATGCCGGGAAGCAGAACCTCAACGAATTGAGATAGTGCTCGGAGAATGGCGGGTTGCATCTGTATTTATACATTTGCAATCAAAGGAGGGACGTAGGTGGGTTACATGAAATTCATTGGTGATAGATTAAGGAGGAGGGATAAAGCAAAGCGGGGAAACCCCTGGGATTGGATAAGAAGCAAAATGATGGACACACTTAGGTGGGTGCAGGATCAATTAACATGATAATGAAGGAACCCCATGTGTGCCCAGCCCTTGGCCCTCAGGACGCCTTCCCCCGGGAGGCCCTCTGGCGACCCCGCCCTCGCCCCTCCCCTCCTGACACTGGGCCGCGGTGGAATTCACTGGAAATCCAGCTCTAATTGGATGAGCGGAGCAGCATGAGGTGCAGCTGGGCTCAAATACACATCTATCAACAAGTGAATCTAAAAATCAAGTGAATAAATAATCTGATGAACAGAATAAACTGGTGATTATAACAGAATCAGGGGCATAGAAAGGGAGTGGACTGACTATTCTCGGGGGGAAAGGGGTGTGGGGGGTGCGGGAAGAAACTGGACAAAAATCATGCACCTATGGATGAGGACAGTGGGTGGGGAGTGAGGGCGGAGGGTGGGGCGGGAACTGGGAGGAGGGGAGTTAT
>NW_005353406.1:134867-139332 GCF_000412655.1 Myotis brandtii
GGGTGGAGGGGAGCTATGGGGGGAAAAAAGAGGAACCAATGTAATAATCTGAACAATAAAGATTTAATAAAAAAAATTAAAAAAAAGAAAGCCACAGAGAGCTCCTGGACCCAGGACTCAGCCTGGCACCAGGCCAGGGCCCTTCACTGCCCCCCACCCAGGACCCCGTGGGGAGCCCCTGGACACTCTGTCCCCCTGCTGTTCGCTGTGGGTGCTGATGCCAGGAGGCAGGAAGTGGGGGGCCTCCTCAGGGTGGGCCAGGCTGCGGGGCAGACGGGGTTCGGGGTCCCAGCCCCTCCACCTGCCATGCGGGAGGAGGCTTGGAGGCCTGGGGTGGGTGTGGGGGGCAGGCAGGCTGCAGCCTGCGGGCTGAGGAGGCAGCTGAGGGCTGAGTCACGCTCCCGAGAATGAAGGAGGCTGTTTCCACCACCATCTGTGTCCTGGGAAGAGGAGGAGGGGAAGCCGGGGAGGAGCCGGGAGGGCAGAGGGCGGCTGCAGGGCCGATGCCTCCTCCTGGCTGAGTGGGGTGGGGTGGGGTCTCCTTCCCTCGGGGCCCATAGGCACGGGGAGCGGTTCCCAGGCTCCGCATAGCACAGCCAGGCCCCACCAGGCCCCTCCTAGAGGCTTCTGGGGGCGCCTCTGGGAACCCCCTCGCCCCGGTCAGGGACCCCAGCACAGCACTGCCCGTCACGTCACGTGTCCTAGTGGCTCAGATATCCTGTGTGTGTGTGTGTGTGCACGTGTGTGAGCTGGACGTCCCTGGGCCCTGGCACCACGTCCTTGGAGCTGTGAGCCCCACCCCCATTCCCAGTCCCTGAGAACCTGCACCCGGGGGGGCCATGGGGTCACTGCGGGGCTCTGGTCAGGGGTCCAGCCCCGCCCCCTCCAGGGCTGGGTGGGTGCAGGGTGCCCTCTGGCTGGGGCAGCCGCCAGGCTGCGCTGCCTCCCAGCCTCTGACTAAGATCCCCCTCTGTGAGCTGTTCCATGGGCCAGCTGAGGCCCCTCCCAGCTTGTCCCAGCGCCTCCCAGTGCCTCCCAGCGCCTCCCAGTGCCTCCCCGCCCCTCCCAGCTCCTCCCAGCGCCTCCCAGTGCCTCCCAGTGCCTCCCAGCGCCTCCCAGTGCCTCCCCGCCCCTCCCAGCTCCTCCCAGCGCCTCCCAGTGCCTCCCAGTGCCTCCCAGCGCCTCCCAGTGCCTCCCCGCCCCTCCCAGCTCCTCCCAGCGCCTCCCAGTGCCTCCCAGTGCCTCCCAGCGCCTCCCAGTGCCTCCCCGCCCCTCCCAGCTCCTCCCAGCGCCTCCCAGTGCCTCCCAGTGCCTCCCAGCGCCTCCCAGTGCCTCCCCGCCCCTCCCAGCTCCTCCCAGCGCCTCCCAGTGCCTCCCAGTGCCTCCCAGCGCCTCCCAGTGCCTCCCCGCCCCTCCCAGCTCCTCCCAGCGCCTCCCAGTGCCTCCCAGTGCCTCCCAGCGCCTCCCAGTGCCTCCCCGCCCCTCCCAGCTCCTCCCAGCGCCTCCCAGTGCCTCCCAGTGCCTCCCAGCGCCTCCCAGTGCCTCCCCGCCCCTCCCAGCTCCTCCCAGCGCCTCCCAGTGCCTCCCAGTGCCTCCCAGCGCCTCCCAGTGCCTCCCAGTGCCTCCCAGCGCCTCCCAGTGCCTCCCAGCGCCTCCCAGCTACTCCCAGTGCCTCCCAGCTACTCCCAGTCCCTCCCAGCACGTCCCAGCACCTCCCAGCGCCTCCCAGTGCCTCCCAGCGCCTCCCAGTGCCTCCCAGCTACTCCCAGCGCCTCCCAGCGCCTCCCAGTGCCTCCCAGCGCCTCCCAGTGCCTCCCAGCTACTCCCAGCGCCTCCCAGCGCCTCCCAGTGCCTCCCAGCACCTCCCAGCGCCTCCCAGCGAGTGGAGCACTGGGCATGTCTCCAGGTCGGGAGCTTCCATCCAGAGCAGCGGTTCTCAACCTGTGGGTCGCGACCCCTTTGGCGGTCGAACGACCCTTTCACAGGGGTCGCATATCAGATATTTACATTACGATTCATAACAGTAGCACAATTACAGTTATGAAGTAGCAACAAAAATAATTTTATGGTTGGGGGTCACAACATGAGGAACTGTATTTAAAGGGCCAGAAGGTTGAGAACCACTGACCCAGGTGAAGGCACGTCCAGACGCTAGCTAAGCACCGAGCCTGGCCTGGTCTCGCACACGCCCCTGGAGCACCTTCCTAGGTGTGGGTTCCTGGTCTACAGTGGGGCTGCGGGTGACCCTGGCCGCGCCTGACCTGTGTCAAGGTCAAGGCCAGGAAGTCAGTGGTGGAGGCGCCGCCGGCCGGCCCGTCCTGGTGAGGGCAGCCCCAGGTCCTGCCCAGCGAGGAGGAAGTCCAGAGCCTTTGTTGCAGGAGCCAGAAGCCCAGCCTGGGGGGAGGGGGGGCGAGGAAGAGGAATTGATGGCCCGAGTCCCGAGGAGGTGGTAGGCGCCGGTCAGCACAGCCTCTCCCCTCAGTCTCAGCCTCATCCGGCCCACACCTGCCGGCTCACTGCCCCCGGGGGCCTGGGGGAAGGTGGCATGATGCTGAGACGCCCGGGCCCCAGGAGGAGCGGGGGGAGGGGGCGGGGGGACTCCCATGGACACTCAGGGTCCCTCCCCCTCCGCTGCACCGTCTCTGTGGGGGGGGGGGCAGGGGACTGAGGTGCTCGGGAGGGAAGACCTTGGTTCCACCAGGCGGGCAGGTGTCCAGGGGAGGGGCTGGGAGCTGCGGGCTTGTGTCTGAGGTGCTGTGGGGCACCTGGCCCCAGCCCTTCCCTGCAGGGGGTGGGCACGCTGGTAAGGCCTGGTGCTTCCCATGGCTCCGGACCCCCGGCGGGAGCAGGGCACCCGACAGGCTGCCAGGGCTGCGCGGCCTCTGAGGCCCGAGGCTTGAGCTTGGCCATGGGGTGGTCAGCTGTCGGGGCAGCTCCTGGGTGCTGGGGTCGAGAGGTCACCCTTTCTCCTGGCCATCACCCTCCGTCTTCCTTCCTGTGAAGTCAGGGATCCCACAGGGCCTGGGAGCCTGCGGCAAGCCCTGCCACCCTGCCCAGGTCAGGGGCCCAGAGCCCGTGCCCACGCACTGGGCTGCCTCTTGTCTGGGGCACAACAGAGCAGACCGAGCGAGACAGTGAGATGGGTCAGAGCTGGGGGTGGGTGGCTGTCTTCCCATTGGTCAGCATTTCCTTTGCTCCCACCAGGCTCTGTCAACATCCATCCATCCATCCATCATCTATCATCCGTCCATCATCCACCATCATTCATTCATCCAACATCCATCCATCACTCATTCATTCATCATCCATCCATACATCCATACATCCATCCATCCAACATCATCCATCCATCATCCATCCATCCATCATCCATCCATCCATCCATCCATCCATCCATCCACATCATCCATCATCCATCCATCCATCCATCCATCCATCCATCCATCCATCCATCCATCCATCCATCCATCCATCCATCCATCCATCCATCCATCCATCCATCCATCCATCCATCCATCCATCCATCCATCCATCCATCCATCCATCCATCCATCCATCCATCCATCCATCCATCCATCCATCCATCCATCCATCCATCCATCCATCCATCCATCCATCCATCCATCCATCCATCCATCCATCCATCCATCCATCCATCCATCCATCCATCCATCCATCCATCCATCCATCCATCCATCCATCCATCCATCCATCCATCCATCCATCCATCCATCCATCCATCCATCCATCCATCCATCCATCCATCCATCCATCCATCCATCCATCCATCCATCCATCCATCCATCCATCCATCCATCCATCCATCCATCCATCCATCCATCCATCCATCCATCCATCCATCCATCCATCCATCCATCCATCCATCCATCCATCCATCCATCCATCCATCCATCCATCCATCCATCCATCCATCCATCCATCCATCCATCCATCCATCCATCCATCCATCCATCCATCCATCCATCCATCCATCCATCCATCCATCCATCCATCCATCCATCCATCCATCCATCCATCCATCCATCCATCCATCCATCCATCCATCCATCCATCCATCCATCCATCCATCCATCCATCCATCCATCCATCCATCCATCCATCCATCCATCCATCCATCCATCCATCCATCCATCCATCCATCCATCCATCCATCCATCCATCCATCCATCCATCCATCCATCCATCCATCCATCCATCCATCCATCCATCCATCCATCCATCCATCCATCCATCCATCCATCCATCCATCCATCCATCCATCCATCCATCCATCCATCCATCCATCCATCCATCCATCCATCCATCCATCCATCCATCCATCCATCCATCCATCCATCCATCCATCCATCCATCCATCCATCCATCCATCCATCCATCCATCCATCCATCCATCCATCCATCCATCCATCCATCCATCCATCCATCCATCCATCCATCCATCCAT
>NW_005353406.1:139600-140377 GCF_000412655.1 Myotis brandtii
CATCCATCCATCCAACATCCATCCATCATCCATCCATCATCCATCCATCCATCCATTCATCCATCCATCATCCATCCATTCATCCATCCATCCACCATCCATCCATCATCATCCATCCATTCCATCCATCCATCCATCATCCATCCATCCAACATCCATCATCCATCCATCACTCATTCACCCATCCATCCAACATCCATCCATTCATCCATACATTCATTCATTCACTCATTCATTCACTCACATCCTGAACATATGGAGGACATTTCTACCACATCAGAAGGTCCCCTTGTGCCCCTTTTTGGTTGAGACTAATGGTCAGAGAGATGAATGTTGAAGCCAGAGGAGAGGCGTTCCCAGCTTGGCTGTGCCCAGTCATTCTCATCAGCGGGCCCTGCAGCCAGGGGCCACCCTGTCCCCTCTATCGGTGCCTCTGGCTGGGTGCAGGGGGAGTGGGGGCCCTGCAGCCGGAGGGGCCATGGGAGCTGCTGTGGCCGCCCACCGGCCGAGGCTGCCATTTCTCAGCTCCCATGTCACCCGGTCACCTGGCCAGAGGGACAGCAGGCCTTTGTCCTGGGAGTCATCTGCTCTGCGTGGGGTGGGAGGGGGCGGGCTGCATTCCTGGGCGGAGCCCCGGGACACAAGGCTTTTCTTTCCCAGCTGCTGGCTGAGTGTCGGCTGATCTCAGCACCCAGCAGGGGCCTCAGCGGCCATGCGGTGGCACCTCCCACCAGCATCCTGGGCAGTGGCAGTCCGGGTGGGGCAGAGCCGGCACCT
>NW_005353406.1:140958-144978 GCF_000412655.1 Myotis brandtii
CCTGGGGACGCCGCGGGGCTGGGGGGGCCTCGAGCGTGGGGTCTCAGTCAGCGCAGGCTGCACACCAAGGCATCGCCGCCCTGCTGGTGTGGCTCAGTGGATAGAGCGTCGGCCTGCGGACTGAAGGGTCCTGGGTTTGATTCCCGGTCAGGGCATGTGCCGGGGCTACGGGGCTCGGTCCCCAGTGGGGGGCGTGCAGGAGGCAGCCGATCCATGATTCTCTCTCATCATTGATGTTTCTCTCTCTCTCCCTCTCCCTTCCTCTCAGAAGTCAATAAAAATATATTTTAAAAAACATAGAAGTGGGTGTCTGGCCCAGCCCCCTCTTGGCGGCCGGGAAGGGGGGAAGGAGTGCCCCCCACAGGAGCCCCCGAGAAGCCCGTGACCTCACCTGTGCTCAGGGTCCAGGATGTGGAACAGTCACTCTTTCTTTTTTTTTCTTGGTTAATCCTCACCCGAGGGTATTTTTCCATTGATTTTTAGGGAGCGTGGAAGAGAGAGGGAAAGACAGAGAGAAACATCGATGTGAGAGAAACACATCGATGGGTTGCCTCCTGCACGTGCCTGACCAGGCCAGGGCCGGGGAGGAGCCTGCAACGAGGTCCGTGCCCTTGACCGGAATCGAACCCGGGACCTTTCGGTCCGCAGGCTGACGCTCTGTCCACTGGACCACACCGGCCAGGGCGAACAGTCACTCTTTATCCTCACGGCTCCAGTCCTAAGCTGCCCTGTGAAGCCGGCCAGGACGGGGGGCAGGGGACCCTGCGGGCCTCGTTAACGCGTTAGTGGGGGGCGCGCTTCTCACCGCACAGCCAGCGGACGTGTCTTTCTGGGAAGAGGGCCTCCATCTGAGCCTGTGTCTGTCACTCGCTGCCTTTGTTTTATGTGAGAGAAACCGCGGGCGCCGCTGGAGCCAGAGCTGCCAGGACCAAACGGCCAAGGACCTCCCTCCCACCCCCTCCGTCCACATCCTGGTGGGCGGGGGTGTGGGTTTTTATCACCTTCGCACAGACAGTGTGCGACGCCTGCACCAAGATGGCAAAGCCAAACCCCGGCCAGCATGCGCAGAGCAGCCAGGTGCCCCCAGACCCACCAGGTGCCCCCCCACCCGCCATGTGCTTCCCAGACCCTCCAGGTGCTCCCCCACCCGCCATGTGCCTCCCAGACCCTCCAGGTGCCCCCCACACCCGCCAGGTGTCCCAGGGCAGGAAGGCCCCCCGCGGCTAGCAGAGCTGTGACCTCGGAGCAGGGGAAGCGGGAAGCAGCTGGGGCATCCGGGCCTGAGGACAAAACAGGCGGCAGGATCTCCCGTGGAGGCAGGGTCAGGGCCCGAGCGACCTGGAGCTCCGAGGGGTAAGGTGCGGGTTAGACCCAAATGGGAAACACACATTCCTCTCCCCCCACCCCGGGGCCCGGACTGCGGAACCCTCGGCGGCGGGAACAGGGGAGCGGCCCTCGGCCCATCTGGAGTGGGACGATTTCATAGGAAGCTCAGTGGGAGCTGCAGGTGGACCCGCGGCAGGGGGCTCCCGGAGGGGAGCGGCTGCAGACATGAAGGGCCGCCCGCACTCCCCCTGCCTGGGGCGCTCAGCACCCGCTGAGGGTGAGAACAGCCGGTCTCCCACCTCTGAACCAGGAGGTCACGGCTCACGGGCCAAGCCGCCAGCAGCAGGACCGGGCGGGGCAGACCCCCCCACCCTGGAGCTCACGGGCTCTTTTTAGCAAACGTTTTGGGGAGAAAGATGTAAGCTTCTTTGCGTGTTTGCTAATCCTCACCTGAGGATGTTTTTTTCCATTGATTTTTAGAGAGAGCGGAAGGGAGGTGCTCAGCACCCGCTGTGGGTGAGAACAGCTGGTCGGTTGCAGGGCTCCGGGTGGAGCTCCAGCCTCTGAACCAGGAGTTCACGGCTCGGTTCGCGGGCCAAGCCGCCAGCAGCAGGACCAGGCGGGGCAGACACCCCCACCCTGGAGCTCACGGGCTCTTTTTAGCAAACGTTTTGGGGAGAAAGATGTAGGCTTCTTTGCGTGTTTGCTAATCCTCACCCGAGGATGTTTTTTTCCATTGATTTTTAGAGAGAGCGGAAGGGAGGGGGTGGGGGGAGAGACAGGGAGAGAAACATGGGTGTGAGAGAGACACGTCGATTGGTTGCCTCCCACATGTGGCCCGAGCGACTGGGCCGGGGATTGAACTTGCAACCCAGGTACCTGTCCTTGACCAGGAATGGAACCCGGGACCCTTCAGTGTGCAGGCGGCGCTCTAACCACTGAGCTCACCAGGCAGGGCAGACAGATGTGAGTTGTTTGAGAGCATGGACACTGGCTGTAGAGGGAGGGGCAGACCAGGTGAGGCGGGAAGCTCAGCTCGGGGTACGTGCAGCCCAGGAGGAGCGTTTTCCCGAGGAGTGTGGGCCGGTCAGAGGTCACGCAGGCAGGATGCGGCCGGCCGGCGGTCAGTTCTTATCTCGCTCGTTGCACAAATCCAGTTTGGCTTCTTTGCGTGTTTGCTAATCCTCACCCGAGGATGTTTTTTTCCATTGATTTTTAGCGAGAGCGGAAGGGAGGGGGTGAGGGGAGGACAGAGAGGGAAACATGGGTGTGAGAGAGACACGTCGATTGGTTGCCTCCCACATGTGGCCCGAGCGACTGGGCCGGGGATTGAACTTGCAACCCAGGTACCTGTCCTTGACCAGGAATGGAACCCGGGACCCTTCAGTGTGCAGGCGGCGCTCTAACCACTGAGCTCACCAGCCAGGGCAGACAGATGTGAGTTCTTTGAGAGCATGGACACTGGCTGTAGAGGGAGAGGCAGACCAGGTGAGGCGGGAAGCTCAGCTCCGGGTATGTGCAGCCCAGGAGGAGCGTTTGCCCGAGGAGTGTGGGCCGGTCAGAGGTCACGCAGGCAGGATGCGGCCGGCCGGCGGTCAGTTCTTATCTCGCTCGTTGCACAAATCCAGTTTCATCACACATTGGGGAACGTGTCGGTCTCGGCTGCCTTCTGCTCACGGCTATTCACCGACCAGCCTGTCATGTCCCCCCGCCGCCTCCCCGGCTGTGATGTAATCAGGACATCACAGAATCTCCCCCAGAGCTGTCCGTGAACTAGAAAAATAAAACAGAAAAGGCATTCTGGGTTCGCCGTGGGCGGGGCGAGGGGTGGAGGGCCTCTGCACAGAGCTCTTCAGTGTGTGACAGACAAGCTGTGAGTTCTCACCGCCGGTGTTTTCTCGCTGATTTTTAGGGAGTGGAAGGAAGGAGCTGGGGGAGGGAGGAGGAACGCCGATGGGGGAGAGACGCATTGAGTGGGCGTCTCCCGCACAGGCCCCTCGCAGGGCTGGGATCGAACCTGCAGCCCAGGCACGTGCCCTGGACCGATATCGAACCTGAGACCGTGGGTGTGTGGGCCGACACCCTGACCATGAGCCGCCGGCCGGGGCTGATGGGTTATTTTGGTTGTTCCCTGTTGTCTACAGGCTGAGCGACCGGAAGCCGCGGGCATCCCCGCTGACAGTGGGCTCCCGGGGCTCGCGGAGAAATGGCCGATTCCGGAGCTGACAGCTCCCACAGCTCTGGACGGTCAGGAAGCCATGGAAGCCACAGGCACCACGCTGAGGGGGCCCAGGCCACACCCCGTGGGCAAGCGCTGTGGGGACTGGGCCTCAGCTGTCCTCCGGGCACCCTCCCGGCCGCCCCTCGCCTCCGCAGGTGGAAGGACGTGGCTGCCTCCTCCCGGGGGTCTGGCTGGTGAGACCCTCCCCACCTGGCGCCAACTCCTAAGTCTTGCTCTCCCCTCGCCAGAACCTTCCATCCCGGCCAGCCTTCCTGTTGGGGCGGAAACAGGATACTGGGGACCAGCTACCGTTATCCTATATGATAAAAGGCTAATATGCAAATAGACCAAACAGCAGAACAACCCAACAACCGAACAACTGGTCGCTATGACGTGCGCTGACCACCAGGGGTCGTGCAGAACATGGCGGGCGGGGGCCGTGGTGGGATGGTGGAGCAGGTGAGCTGGGGCGC
>NW_005353406.1:145658-148707 GCF_000412655.1 Myotis brandtii
CAGGCAGGCAGGTGCAGGGAGCTCCCTGCCCGCTGGGCCGGTCCGTTTGGGGGCGAGGCGCGCCCTCTGGTGGCGAGAGCCGGCATCACTCCTTTGTCTCCGCCGACCTGTGGTCCCTCATCGGGGCGCGGGTGGGTGAGTGTCTCCAAGCTCTGGGCGCCCAGGGCTGGGCGGGCGTTCGCGGTTTTGGGGGAATGAAGCCCGGCACCCGGACTTCCGTGATGGACGGGCACCCCACCTGCCTCGCACCTGGAGCATCGCCCCGCGGCAGGTGGCTGTGCGGACGTCCGCGTTGATACCGCATCTGAGTGAGTCTGCGGTCGCTGTAACAAACTCCCTCTGCCCCGCGCCCTGACTTAGGCAGCGCAGTTGCTTCCGGGGGCGAGGCGCGCCCTCTGGTGGCGAGAGCCGGCATCACTCCTTTGTCTCCGCCGACCTGTGGTCCCTCATCGGGGCGCGGGTGTGTGAGTGTCTCCAAGCTCTGGGCGCCCAGGGCTGGGCGGGCGTTCGCGGTTTTGGGGGAATGAAGCCCCGCACCCAGACTTCCGTGATGGAGGGGCACCCCACCTGCCTCGCACCTGGAGCATCGCCCGCGGCAGGTGGCTGCGCCGACGTCCGCGTTGATGCCGCATCTGAGTGAGTTCTGGGGTCGCTGCCCCGCGCCCTGACTTAGGCAGCGCAGTTGCTTCCCGCTAACAGCGTCAAGACCCCAAGTGGGAGTCAGCCTGAGGCTGGACACGGCATTTTAAAAAATAGATATGTTTACTGATGTCAGAGAGGAAGGGAGAGGGAGAGAGAGACAGAAACATCACCGATGGGAGAGCATCATTGGCTGCCTCCTCCTGCCCCCCCACTGGGGCCGGAGCCCGCAACCGGGCATGTGCCCTGACCTCCTGGCTCATAGGCCGACCTCAGCCCCCGAGCCACGCCGGCCACGGACACCGCGTGTTTTTAACGAGTAAAACTCACCCTGGACACGGGGCTGAACGGGACAAGCCCGTGCGTTCCATGCGCTAACAGCGTCAAGACCCCAAGTGGGAGTCAGCCTGAGGCTGGACACGGCATTTTAAAAAATAGATATGTTTACTGATGTCAGAGAGGAAGGGAGAGGGAGAGAGAGACAGAAACATCACCGATGGGAGAGCATCATTGGCTGCCTCCTGCCCGCCCCCCACTGGGGCCGGAGCCCGCAACCGGGCATGTGCCCTGACCTCCTGGCTCATAGGCCGACCTCAGCCCCCGAGCCACGCCGGCCACGGACACCGCGTGTTTTTAACGAGTAAAACTCACCCTGGACACGGGGCTGAACGGGACAAGCCCGTGCGTTCCATGGAGAGATGCGCTTCCCACGGAGATGCGCTTTTCCGACGACTCTTTAATCAAAATGTTTAATTAAGTTATTGACATCTAGATCTGTGGCTTGGATGAATTGTGAGCTAATCATGGTAAAACGGGCCGTAGTTTGCCCACGGCTGTACTAGACCCTGTGGGCAGAGTGGAAGGAGAGACGGTAAAGGGGAACACTATGCCTGCGAGAGAATTCTTCTTTTTAAAGCTGATGGTGCTGAGTATCAAGACACCATGATATTTGGGTTTTGTTGGATGTACAGTGGGGCCTTGACTTACGAGTGTCCCGACTAACGAGTTTTTTGAGACACCAGCTGTCTCTCCGCCGATTTTTTGCATTGAGTTGATAGAGTAATTTGAGTTAACGAGCTCCTTAACGAGCTCGGTCTCGGAATGAATTAAACTCCTAAGTCAAGGCCCCACTGTATTTAAAAGACCAACCCAAGACGTATTACCAAACTTAACTGCTGATCTATGCGTACAAATAATATGAATGGAGCCACTTAAAAATGAAGCTGGCCCGGCCGGTGTACTCGATGGTTGAGCATTGGCCTAGGAGCCAGGAGGTCAGGGTTCAATTCCAATCAGGGCACAGGCCTGGGTTGTGGGCTCGATTCCCAGGGGTGTGTGTGTGTTTGTGTGTGCGCGCGCGCGCGTGCAGGAGGCAGCTGGCCCGTGATTCTCTCTCATCATTGATGATTCTCTCTCCCTTCCTCTCCCTTCCTCTCTGGAATCAATACAAATAGATATCATACAAGCGAGACTGGAGCTGCCCCCAGGGGAGCGGCCTTGCTCACCTGAGGCCTCCGGCCTTTGGGATGTTAAGTGGCGAGTAGCCTGCGGCCGGGGGCCCGGGGCAGCCCCGTCTCCCCAGCAGCTGCTCGCACACGTTGCAGAGGCGGCCAGCGAGCAGATACGGTGATTCCAGGCCTGGACCGAGACGCACAGCTTCTCCAGGTGAAGGGCCCCGTGTCCCCTGCCTGCCCCGCAGCGCCTCCCTCGGTGGGCGTCACTGTCCCCTCCCTCTCGCATCATCACCCCTGGGTTTTCGCTTCCCAATTGGACACTGTTTGGGCTTCTGCTGAATCAGTGCTTCCGGAATGTTCTGATTGGTCTCAAATAAACACTTGTTGCCTCTCACTTTATCTTTTTTCTAAAAAATATATTTTGTTGATTTTTTACAGAGAGGAAGGGAGAGGGATAGAGAGTCAGAAACATCGATGAGAGAGAGACATCGATCAGCTGCCTCCTGCACGCCCCCCACTGGGGATGTGCCCGCAACCCAGGTACATGCCCTTGACTGGAATCGAACCCGGGACCCTTCAGTCCGCAGGCCGACCTCTATCTACTGAGCCACACCAGCCAGGGCTCACTCTATCTTTTATCCTCAGGTTAACCAGCAGGAGCGGGTGCGCTGGGAAGTCCTACACACAAGCCTGAGTTCTGCAGGAGGCCTGTGTGTGGCGCCCTGAGCAGGCGCAAGCGGCCTGTGTGGCCGAAGCCTGTCCCGGGCCCAGTGAGGGGGACAGGGACTCATTGGGCGCCGCGAGGGGATGTCCTGCGGTGACGGTGGGTGGCTCACCCAGAGGGGCACCCCCCCAAGCCTCATAAATGGAGCATCACCCTGGCACCTTCCCCTTTGGCTGCGTAACCCCTGGGTGGGCACTGGGACAGCCTGTGTCCTGCCCTGGGCTGGGTGTGC
>NW_005353406.1:148741-151620 GCF_000412655.1 Myotis brandtii
CCTGGTGCCCGGCGCCTTTCCCTCCGGCCTCACGGCTCAGCCCAGGGGTCAGTGCTGGACGCCGCCTCAGGGCGAAGGACACGCACTGGATGCACATTTTCTTTCGAAGACACAGCGGACTCAAAGCCAACGTCGGACCCTAGGTAATGACCCGGCTGAAGAGCTGGGGGTGGGCCCGTGTCCCAACTTGAAATGTGTTAAAGGACAGGCCAGGCCTGGCCGGTGCGGCTCAGGTGGCCGGAGCGTCGTCCTGGACACCAAAGGGTCATGGGGTTCACTCCTGGTCAGGGCACATGCCCAGGTTGCGGGTGCGATCCCTGGTCGGGGCATGTGTGGGAGGCAACGGATTGCTGTTCCTCTCTCACATGGGTGTTTCTCTCCCTCTCGCTTTCTCTCTAAAATCAATGAAAAGCGTGTCCTCGGAAGAGGATTGAAAATATAAAATAGGAGCTGAGAGATGGGGGGTGGTGGGGGACAGATCCGGCACTGTGGGCGGTGGGCTCGGGACAGCGGGTGGGGTCCCTGAGCAGTTCCGTCAGCTTTGCTGTGTGCTTGGAACTTTCCCTCATAAACGGATGAGGAAACTGTTTGAAGAGCCTGGTGGAGGGAGCCCTGGGCTGCAGACGCTGGAGTGGTCCCGCCGCCTGGGCCCTTTCTGCTCTTTTATAGCTTAGAACAGCGGTTCTCAACCTGTGGGTCGCGACCCCTTTGGTGGTCGAACGACCCTTTCACAGGGGTCGCCTAAGACCATCCTGCATATCAGATATTTACATGACGATTCATCACAGTAGCAACATTACAGTTATGAAGTAGCAACAAAAATAATTTTATGGTTGGGTCACAACATGAGGAACTGTATTTAAAGGGCCAGAAGGTTGAGAACCACTGGTTTAGAAGTAACACAGGTTCCTTATAAAAACCCAAACAACAGTGTAACAAGTGTGTCACTCAAATGCCACTCAAAAGGGGTGGGGGAGAGAGAGGGAGGGACCTTGTTTTCCTTTTACATCTACTTCAAGGAAAGCATAGCTTCACTCCTTCTCAACTTGTACCAAAAAAATCACTCAAGGCTATCCATTGTCCTCAGAGAGCCACTTTGGCTGCACTGAAATGCAGTACCCTCATCATCAAATTCGTCAAGAGAGTCTGTAATTGGATGCTTCCTTTCCTCTTTAACCAGAAGAATGTGTGTGGCTCCGGCTACCCCGGTGAGGGGTGCCGACACGCACTGCGCGCTGTCTGTGTGCTGCGTATTCTTGGTGCTGGATCCCGTTTCATCGTCAGAACACGGGATGTGCAGGTGACAGCGTGGACCCTCCGCAGGTGAGGAAGCGGACCAGCCAGCCCGTAGGCGGCAGAACGGGTCTGAGGAGCGCGGCTCTGCCCAGGCCATAAGAGGTTGGCACTTTAGAAGGCTCTCTGGGGTGAGTGAGTGTTGAACGTGCCGGGAACTCTGCCTGCCGATCCCCCTTTCGGGAACCGATGGGGATTTTCTGGGGGCTCCCAATGCGCTTTGTTTGTTGTTTGGCATCGGGGAGGCCTGCACTTCCTCCTTCCCGCCTGTCCGTTCATGCCCCGAGCTGTCCTGCCTGTGGTTTCTCTCCCTTTACTCTCGGACCTGGCGGTGGTGCAGGAGGCGTGCTGGGCTCCCGCGGTGCCTGTCGGTGGGGCGGCTGCCGGGCCGTCCAGCAGCTTCTCGCCATCTGCTCCGAGAGAGAGGTCAGCGACTGCGAGGCGGTCTCAAGGCCGCGTCAGTCCGGCCCCGTCGGGCTCCGCGCCGTCTCTGCCAGCCCAGCGTCTATTTTCCAAATCTAATTTCCAACAAGACTGTGCGGGGCTTTCTCCTTCAGATGTCAGAGAACAGACCCATCACCGCCGTGGGAAGACTCGAGACCGGGAAGCAGTAGGCCCGATGCCGGCGGGTGGGGCTGTCCTCGGCCCGGCCCCAGGGGCGCTGGTCAGGGCCACCTCGGGGACAGGGCCACCTCGGGGACAGGGCCACCTCGGGGACAGGGCCACCTCGGGGACAGGGCCACCTCGGGGACAGGGCCACCTCGGGGACAGGGCCACCTCGGGGACAGGGCCACCTCGGGGACAGGGCCACCTCGGGGACAGGGCCACCTCGGGGACAGGGCCACCTCGGGGACAGGGCCACCTCGGGGACAGGGCCACCTCGGGGACAGGGCCACCTCGGGGACAGGGCCACCTCGGGGACAGGGCCACCTCGGGGACAGGGGCACCTCGGCCTCAGGCGGCCGTGAGCAGCTTCGTCTCTGTCATCCCGAGAGGCACAGGCACCGGGTGAGCTACCAAGACCCCGGAGCCCGGCCCGCTGAGCCCGTTACAGGCTGGGTACTTGTGATGGTTAACTTTATGTGTGAACTTTAAAAGTAGATATTTCTATTGATGTCAGAGAGGAAGGGAGAGGGAGAGAGAGATGGAAACATCCATGAGGAGAGGGAATCGCGGCTCGGCTGCCTCCCGCGCGCCCCGCACTGGGGATGGAGCCCGCAGCCCAGGCATGTGCCACGACCGGGATTCGAACCCTGACCTCCTGGTTCACAGGTCGACGCTCAGCCCCTGACCTTTCGTGAATTTACTTTACTTGCTGGTGTGTGAGTGCCTGTTCTTCCAGGAAGGGCGGGTGAGGAGTGCAGTTTGTTAGTCTCGGCATATTTGTTAGTTGAGTGTATGGGGGTGACACCGAGTCTGCCCACTGCACCGAGCCCTCACCATCCACAGCCGACGCCCCGCCGCACCTCCCCCTCCCTCTGGCGACCCCCACACTGCTGTCCGTGTGTGTTTTTTTAATCTTTTTATATTTTTATTGATACCTTTAGAGCAGTGGTTCTCAACCTTCCTGATGCCTCGACCCTTTA
>NW_005353406.1:152042-152306 GCF_000412655.1 Myotis brandtii
CCAACCCCCCCACAGCCCCCGGGGACCCCAGGGCAGCCCCCTCCCGGCTGGGGTTGAATAATGGATGCTGCACAAACAGAGGCATTAACGCGGATGGGGAGCCGCGTCCTCGTGAATATTTATTAGCCGCAGCCCGGCCTCCGGGAGCCTCATGAATATTAATTCCCAATTAAACATTGATAGGGCGCAGATTGCCTCTCCCTCGAAGACCTGTTTGGAGCTGGAGTTGGTGGTGGGGGCGGAGCGGGGTCCCCAGGGAGGGCC
>NW_005353406.1:153979-155726 GCF_000412655.1 Myotis brandtii
GGGCCGGGTGCTGGGTGGCTGTGCCCAGGGCACCTGGGCTCCCACCTGCTTCCCTGCCCCCGGTGCCGTGCGGCTGAGCACGGGGAGGGGGGGCCATGCTGTGCCTCAGAGGCACTAGGGCGGGAGGGCGAGGGTGGAACTCCTCCAGGTTCCTAGGTGGACGCCTGTGGAGAGCGGCCACAGCGTCTGGACAGGTTCAAGCCTCGGACTAATGAGAGGGCACAGTCCTCTCTGGCAAAGCCACGTGCAAGTCCCAGCACCATTACAGCCACAGGCTATGGTTGTGAGCTTGACCTTCTGGTCTGAACCTGTGGCCCCACGTGGCTGAGTGATGTGGGCGGCGGGAGGGGCAGCAAGGAAACAAAGCTTGATCAGGTGCATGTAATTGAGTGGATTCAAAACCCGAGAGAACGTTGTGACCACGCCCTTACTTCGCCTCGTGGGATCTGCTATGAGATAAAGACTCGGCTTGCAGGCCATGGCGGTGTCTCCATCAGAGAGGGCAGCGTCCCACCCAGACCCAGCAGCCCCACCCGGACCCAGCTTTCTTCTCTTGTCTGTCTTTTCTAACCCTTCACCGCCCCCTCTCAGGGTCACCCCTGGCCGTGCTGGCGTGGCACAGACGCCCACCCCTCCCCCCAGGCCGTCCTTGGAGATGGGAAGTCATGGGGTTCACTGAGGGTATTGGGGTGCTGGCCTCAGCCACCCACAGCGGCCCCATCAGCCCAGCCTCGGCCGAGGTCGGCTGGATGCGTGAGTGGGACGCGGGGATGGGGAGAGGGTCCCTGCCTGCTGCCCCCCCCCCCCCCCCCCCCCCAAAAACCGAGTGGACACATCCCTGGGCCTCCATGGCTGGGCTGAGTGGGCCCTGCTCTTGGTCTCAGCGAAAACGCTATTTGCAGATAAGGTCCTATTCCGGGCTCCGGGTTGGGACCTCAACAAACCTCTCTCTCTCCCTCCTCCTCCCCCTCCCCCTTTCACAGGGAGCACCATGTAACCACAGCATCGAGGCCTCACATCTCCTTGGCACCAGCCCGTGACCTCGGTGTCCCTTCTGCCCAGCGGTTTTCCTCTCGCCTTTCCGTTCGCTGTGCGTGTGAGCGTTCTCCGTTCGTTATAAGGTCACCTAGCGGTTTGCCTGTTTTGTTCATTAAGAAGTTCAGGGTTTGATTTATCAGTGAGGCCGGGTTTCTGCTCTCCGCCTCCTCCCCTCCTGCGTTTGTCTCTGTCGGGTCCGCGTCCGGCCCGTGCGCCTGCGGCCTGGTCTGTGCTTCCCTCTCGGGCTGGGGGAGCGGGAGCCCGGCTCCTCTTGCTCGCAGGTTGTGGACGGAAGCGTCAGAGGGAGGGTTCTCCCTGTCACCGCTTCATCCCAGGGCCCGATCGGCAGTGGCTTCACTATCATTTAAAAAAAAAAAATTTATTGATCTCAGAGAGGGAGGGAGAGGGAGAGAGAAACATCAGCGATCGGCTGCCTCCTGCACGCCCCACACTGGGGATGGAGCCCGCAACCAGGCCTGTGCCCTGACCTCCTGGTTCTCAGGCAGGTCTAGCGTCTTTGATGATCGACTGGTGGGGGTGGTGGGCGTGGGGGGCCGTGTGTCCTGCTAGTTTCGGGTCCTTTTCCCAACAGGCCCCGAACCCCCTCACGCCTTTCGCCTTTGCTGCCTGGTTCCCAGAGGGCAGGCTGCCTCCTTTTCTGCTTTTTGCTTCTGAAGTTTTGCTTTTCGAAGGCTCCACCGTGAATGCA
>NW_005353406.1:156626-157151 GCF_000412655.1 Myotis brandtii
GGTGGCCCCCCCCGAGGGGTTGGGAGGCGGGTGGGTGTGTGTGTGTGTGTGTGTGTGTGGCGCAGCGGGGCTCCCACTCCTCTCGGAGATGAAAGGAAGGAGTGACCCTTGGGAGCTGAGGGCCTCATCTGTGCAGCCCGAGGGTGGGGCCATTTGCATGAATATTGTTTGCAAAGAGCAATTAGCAGCTCATTTACATGCAGCCAAGTCGCCATTAGCACTTTCCCAGCAACGATGTCTTTGATTTCTTCGTCTGGTACACACTTCAGCTGCCCGGCCACTGCCCTGTGCTGGCTGCCCGGCCACTGCCCTGTGCTGGCTGCCCGGCCACTGCCCTGTGCTGGCTGCCCGGCCACTGCCCTGTGCTGGCTGCCCGGACACTGGCCTGGCTCTGCTCCTGGTTTCCTGGGACAGGTTTCTCCTCGTGAAGGGGAGGGGCCAGCGCGGGGAGGAGCTCTGCAGGTACGTGTCCGGCGCGGCTCCCCCTGTGGCCGCTGCCCTGAGAACAGTGAGTGGGCGCCAAGG
>NW_005353406.1:158894-159235 GCF_000412655.1 Myotis brandtii
TCAGGGGGCAGGAGGCACAGCTGCCTCAGTGCAGGGCGTGGGGGCTGCGTTCCCGCCTCTCAGCCTTACACCCCTTCCCGGGACGCCTGCCCCTCCCCAAGATCCCCTCCTCACCTGGACAGCTGTTCCCTTCACTTCTTAAAATATCAGTGCACAGCCCAGCCGGTGGCTCAGTGGATAGAGCGTTGGCCTGCAGACTGAAGGGTCCCGGGTTCGATTCTGGTCAAGGGCACGTGCCTTGGTTGCGGGCTCCTCCCCGGCCTGGGCCCTGGTCCGGGTGCGTGCAGGAGGCACCAATCGACATGTCTCTTTCACATCGATGTTTCTCTCTCTGTCTCTCC
>NW_005353406.1:160351-161497 GCF_000412655.1 Myotis brandtii
TCAGAGAGGAAGGGAGAGGGAGAGAGAGAGAGAAACATCAATGATGAGAGAGAATCATGGATCAGCTGCCTCCTGCACGCTCCCCACTGGGGATGGAGCCCACAACCTGGGCATGTGCCCTAACCGGGAATCGAACCGTGGCCTCCTGGTTCATAGGTCCATGCTCCACCACGGAGCCACGCCGCCCGCTGGGCTTGCACACCTTTGGATACCAGTTGGGCGACTGGTTCTCTGTTAACCTTGAACGGTGCTATCCCGGGACCCAGCGATTCTCTTCTAAGAAATACCGGCCCCAGTGCCCGAGCGCAGCTGTCGGGAGGTTCACTCCGGAGCATCGGGCATAGCAAACGCCGAGACACGGGCACCCACTCAGGGAGGACCAGGGAGGCCGACGGGAGTCACCGCTGTTGGGTGCGCCAGGCAGTCACTAAGGACAACAACATCGAGTTGGGTGCAGGCAGGGATGACAAGGCCCGCAACGTGCTATGGATAAAAGGCTCCACCTGTGTGGCGGGAGGCATGTGTGTACGTGGTGGGCGTGTGCACGTGTGGCTAGAGAGGTCGATGCCAGGCTGTTCGAAGTGGCCCCTGGGAAGGGGCCGGGGGGGGGGGTGTGTGGGACGAGAAAGACTTTGCCTTTTGATCCCGCACATCTGCGTGTTGCTTGATTTAAAAAAGGAGCATGTGTTGCCGGGGCAGTAACACGGAAACGTTACTTCGCCGCTTGCCACAGAAATGCTGATGCGGGTTTAAACCGCTCGGCCGTTTCTTTTAGACGGAGCAGCGCCGTGGCCTCCTCGCCCTGGGAATTGGGCTCAGTGTGCCTTCGCCTTAAAGGGAATTAGGAAAGGCATTAATCCCATTAACGAATGCGCCAGCAGGCCCGCCGGCCAGGCTGTGTGATGAGGGGCCGGGCAGCCATTGTTTATCTTACAGAGGCCAGCTCCGGCCAGGCGCGTGTCAGGCGGCGGAACAGATGTCCCTGCCGAGGGCTCGTGCTGCAGAGGCACAAAGAGCTCGGACCCACTCCCCCTCCTCCCCTGTGCTCGCCCAGCCTCACCGCCCGGTCTCCCCGTGGGCGACCTCTGAGCCATTCCCCCAGTCCCAGCTCCCCTGCTGTTCTCCCTACTCCATCCTTCTCTCTCT
>NW_005353406.1:164371-167172 GCF_000412655.1 Myotis brandtii
ACGTTCTAGCTCTGGTGGCCGGTCCTCACCTAGGGCTGCTCACTCCAGGCCCCGGGTCTGTCTGCGCACGGCCTCCCTCTCTGTCTTTCATAGTCTCATAGCGATGCCCCTCCCTGGGCTCAGAGCCCCCCTAAACCCAGGAGGCCCCCATTGGGAGATCTTTGGCTTAATGACAGCCACAGGACCCTATTTCCATAAGGTCGCATTCCCAGGTGCCGGGGTGAGGACTGGACACATGTTGCTGGGGACACGGTTCAGCCCTCGACATGAAGGTTCTGGATTTGGGGTGTGCAGGGAGTCACACATCAGCCTGGGGAGGCCTCCAGGGGCTGTGGGGCTGGGGCTCGGCCCAGGGTGAGCCCAGGCCAGTCCCAGGGGGGTGTCCTGCCCTGAGGACACGTTTGAGACGTCACCTGCATCCTCACCGCCAGGCCCAGGTGTCACCCAGGTGGCGTCCTCCTCGGTGGGGCAGGGAAGCGTTTCTGAGTACGAGCTGGGGTCTGAGGAGGATGGGGTGGTCAGCAGGGTGGGCGGGTTGAGGCCCCTTCAGTGTGAAGCTGAGGGCGGTGGGCACAGGCCGTGTGGGGGCCACAGTTTGGCCCTCAGCTCATGCCCATCATGCCAGCTTGTCCCCACAGGATGTGTGGCCTCAGGCATTCAGGGTCCAGCTGACGAGGACGCAGCAGCTGTCCAGGGGCGCCCGGCCGTTTGGCTCAGAGCGCGGGGATTCAGAGCCGGCACTGGCCTCCAGGGGCTGGGGGCATGCGGGGAGCGAGGAGCCTGGCGGACAGGAGTCCAGGTCACGTGGTGGTGGTGGGGGGCTGCCCTCCTCACACAAACTGCCAGCAAACCTGGGGGATTCAGAACATCAGCTCTGTCCTTTGCCATCTTTTTTTTTAAAGATTTTTTCTTCTTTTTAAAAATATTTTTATTGATCTCAGAGAGGAAGGGAGAGGGAGAGAGAGAAATATCAGTGATGAGAGAGAATCATGGATGGGCTGCCTCCTGCACGCCCCACACTGGTGATCGAGCCCACAACCCTGGCCTGTGCCCTGACTGGGAATGAACCGTGACCTCCTGGTTCATAGGTCGATGCTCAACCCCTGAGCCACGCCGGCCGGGCCGTCCTTGTCACCTTATACAAAGGGGCTGTTGGCTCTGTGCAGCCGCCATCCCCACCCCCGTGATAAAGGCGGAAAGCTGGGGCCTGTGCCCCCCGCGCTCTGTCGCTGCGCTCATCGGCCCAGGCCCGGGCACTCGCCCTCCGGGATGTGGCCTGGGCGGAGGAACATTCCGGGTCTTGTGTCCCTTTGTGTCAGTCCTGGGGGCCCTCCTGTCCCACCAGTGACCTCCGTCCAGGCCTCGAGTGTGGCAGCCAAGCCTGGGCTGCTCTCTTCTCCAGAGACGTCTGTGCAGGGTCCTCCTCGGCCGCAGGAGTTGCTGTCCTAGGCTACATGGCCCTGTGGCCGCCTGCCCACCGTCGCCCACCCGGTCCAGTCGGCAGTGAGTCGCGTGGCGTCGGCCCCACCTGCCAGCTCTCCCTCTTAGTTCCGGATGTGGCCTCGGTCGGGGCTCTCCTGGCGTCCAGGTGTGGCCGTCCCTCTGAGGGGCCTGGGCTGGGCCGACCCAGGGGGCGTGCACCTTGTTCACCTCTGTGTGCTCCGGGCACAGGGCCGAGCGCCCGGGGTCACCGAGTTAGTGTCTGTCGAGTGAACGACAGAGCTGCCTGCGTCTGAGACCTGCTTCCCACCACGCACCACCCCGATTTCGCCCCAGACTCACAGGCCGGCTCGGGCCAAGCCTCCAGGCTTGCTGTGTGCTCGAGCCCTGGGCCCCCGGGAAGGGGGGTCCGCTTCGTCCAGCCACAGGCAAGACGGGCAACCAGAGAAGCCAGTTCCTGCCCCGCGGCTGGTTAGTCTACGATTGACCAGCGGGCAAAGCTGGGCCAGCAGGGAGCGCGGGAGAGCCAGGCAGCTGGAGGGGCCATCAGAGTGAGCTCATGGGATGGACACGGCTCTCGGGCCATCGGCAGCCTTCATGTCTGGTCCCAAAGCGCCGCTGCCCACCACACTCGGGTCTGAGAGGCCCACGTGCTCAGGGTCAGTGAGCACACGATTCTCTGGAGGCCAACCTCACAGACAACCCGGGGCCCCCACCGAGACCAGGGCAGGGCCCACCCTCTGGGCTGAGAGCTGGGCCCCTGGCCCCTGGGCCCCCGGGAAGTGGGGTCGGCTTCGTCCAGCCACAGGCAAGACGGTCAACCAGAGAAGCCAGTTCCTGCCCCGTGGCTGGTTAGTCTACGATTGACCAGCGGGCAAGAGCTGGGCCAGCAGGGAGCGCGGGAGAGCCAGGCAGCTGGAGGGGCCATCAGAGTGAGCTCATGGGATGGACACGGCTCTCGGGCCATCGGCAGCCTTCATGTCTGGTCCCAAAGCGCCGCTGCCCACCACACTCGGGTCTGAGAGGCCCACGTGCTCAGGGTCAGTGAGCACGCGATTCTCCGGAGGCCAACCTCACAGACAACCCGGGGCCCCCACCAAGACTGAGGGCAGAGCCCACCCTCTGGGCCGAGAGCTGGGCCCCTGGCCCGGTCCTGAGCTCGGGGGCAGGCGGTGTCCGTGGTGCCAGCCGCCACCTCATGTGGGGTGTGTCCGTGCAGAGCGGGGCCTGGCAGCTCGTGCCCAGGACCGAAGGGGCAGCTTCCTGCACGGGGCACCCTGGCTGCGACTGGAGGAATCGGCGTGTGGATCTGGCACCTGTGGCTTCCGGGGCTCTGTGCTGTTCAGGGCAGATGGACGGGC
>NW_005353406.1:168718-169599 GCF_000412655.1 Myotis brandtii
GCCCCTCGGCTGCTGCAGCTGCGTTCTGGGCTCGGCGGCCTGGAGTCACGCCCCCGTGTGCTGCCATTTCAGCTGTGAGGAGCTCCAGGACATCGACTTGGAGCTGAACCTGGACAACTCTGCCTTCTATGACCAGTTTGCCATTGCCCAGGTGGGCGGGGCTCCCCACAGACAGGGCCTCCAGTGGGCGGGGCTTCTGGGTGGGCGGAGCTTCCAGATGGGCGGGCGGGGCTTCCAGGCGGGCAGGGCTCCCCACAGACAAGGCCTCCGGTGGGTGGGGCTTCCGGGTAGGCGGGGCTTCTAGACAGAAGGGGAGGCCAGCCCTGCCCACCTGGAGGCCTGGTGGATTCTGGGGTATTTGCTGGAACACATGGTGGTGGTCAGTGATGGCCCGTCCCTCACTATGTGCATCCCTCCCAGCGGATGACCCTGACGAGGGCCGCCAGGGTGGGGGCGGCTCCTTCTAGCCCCGAGCAGGGCTCCCCAGCATCTGGGTCCCCTTCGGACCCAGGCTGGCCGCGCAGGCCCGGCCGATCTGAGGACTCTCTCGGGGGAGGGCCCCTGGGGGTCTGGGCATCGGAGGGTGAAGGTTCTTTGCCGAGAGGAGCGGACCCCGCGGGGATGCTTTCCAAGGCACCGAGAGGGAGAGCTTCAGCCCCAGTTCCCGGCGACTAGATTGGGGGGGTCTGATGGCAGACCCCTCGAGTGGGGTCCCGGAGACACGCCCAGGCCTGGCGAGTCCGCGGCTTCTCTTTAACTGCTTGGGAGCAGCAGAGGAAGGTGTTTGTTGTGGCAACTGCAGAGGCTTCGTGAGGGACCAGCTGTCCTGGGGGCTGGGCGGCCGCGTCTGGGAGGAGGCCGGCAGCCAGGCCACTGCCCGC
>NW_005353406.1:170251-171531 GCF_000412655.1 Myotis brandtii
GGCACCGTGCGTCGTGAGCGACCCTGCTCACCCAGCGCCCCGACTCCCACCGACTGTGACTGGGTGGGGGGGCAGCACTGAGGGCCGGGGCTTCGAGGACCTGCCCAGTGAGACCTGGCTGGCGGCCGGGGGAGCGCCCACCTTCTCAGACCCCTGACCCTCAGGTCCAGGCCCCGTCCCCACCCCCACCGAGGAGTGACTGCTTCGTGGCAGCCCCAGAGCGACCCCACCAGCCCAGACGCCCACACGACACCCTTGCCAATGGCTCCTGAGAGGTGTGGGGGACAAGCACCCCGTGACCTGGAGCCGGACGAGTGCAGGAAGGAGCTCACATGTGGCCCCACCTTCTGACCCCGGGCGGCCCTCCCACGGGACGGGCGGTCCCCTCTGTTCCTGCTCCAGGGCCTCTGGGTGTCCAGGCCTGGTCTCGGCTTCGAAAGTGCAGGGACAGGCGTGTTGGCCTGGACTCAGGTGATGGCCTGGGGGTGGCCGCAGTGCCGGGTTGGGGGTGGGGAGCCCCTGTGGCTGGGCCCCAGCATTTGCCTCACTGTGTGTGGGCTGGGCCTGTGCTGGAGGAGGGAGGGGCCAGGTGCCACTGCACATGTCTGCGTGTGCATGTGAGGGTGTGCATGTATGTGATATTAGTGCACATATGACATGAGTGTGTGTACATATGAGTGTGTGCCATACACTGCTGTGTGTGTGCAGTGTGAGTGCGTGTGAGTGAGCACTGGACATGTACAAGTGAGTGTGCATGTGCACAGTGTGTGTGTGAGCCTGCGTGTGCACGTATGCGTGTGTGTGCGCGCGACAGCATGCACGGGACGGGGGGCCAAGACCAGAGCAGGTGTGGACGTGCGGTGCCTGGGCAGCTCCCTGCATCTCCATCCACCCGGGAGCCCCGTGCCCCTGCAGCGGGGGGTGGGGGGGGCTGCCTTCCTATCCGAGGCGCCGCCCCGGAGGACACGGCACCGCCCACACAGCGCGTGTGGAGCAACACTCCAGGGGCTTCCCGCTTTCCACCCTCCTCCGTGTCCTGCCCAGGAGGGCACCCACGGGGTAAGAGCACCCACTCCGGGCTCCAAGCTCCGTCAGCTTCCTCAGCTGCCCCCGTGCTGCTAAGCTTGCTTCGCTGCTGCCCCCTCCCCCGGAAGGAAGACCCGCTCCCCACTCCCGCCCTCACTGCCGGTGACGGTTTGTTTCCCATACGAGGGGCCTGCAGAGCCGTGGGCCTGGGCCTGGGTCTGGGTCAGGGGCTGGAGAGGGTGCGGGGGTGCGGG
>NW_005353406.1:172726-174051 GCF_000412655.1 Myotis brandtii
ACCCATCTCTTCTCCCTGCTGTTTGATAACGGATTCCGTGTTTTAATTCTACTTCTGGCTAAACTCGAAAGTAAAGGCTCTTCAACTTAAATGTATTTATTTCTCAAAGTCACAATAAAAACAGAAATCCCGGCCGCTCCGGTGTGGGTGGGTTTCGGGTGTCAGTGTTTCATCCCCTCGCCCCTCCCCCGGCTGCACACTCCCCGCGGCTCCCTCCCTGGGCCCAGCGGGCTTCCCCGGGTGAGCTGGACGGCGTGTCCGTGTCTCAGGCTGACCGTGTCCACCGTGGGCAGTTTTGTCCTAAGGACTGCAGGGCTGAGCTGGGCTGGCTGCGGGCCTCAGTTCCTCGTCTGGAATATGGGCGACAATCTGTCCCTCCTCTTCGGGGGGCAGTGAGGCGAGGTGACGTCCTGGGGGCTGGGCGGGTGCGCGGTCAGGGGCCTATGATGCTGAGGGTCCCCAAGGACCAGGCCGGGGTCCCCGCTGGCCCAAGGCCCCTCTCTGCTGGCCTCCCAGTGTTCCCACCTCGGCCTGAGCCCTGACGGGGGTTCTATGGCCGGTGGGTCCCCGTGTCCCCTCTGGGTGAGCTGCAGGGGACAGGGCCGTGGAGCGTTCTAATAGTCAGTGTCCCCACGTACGAGGTGGGGACAGATGCTTTCAGGGAGACCCCCATCCGTCTGCAGGCTGCCCCGGCGGCTCCGCCTGTCCCTCCTGGTGTCAGACCGCAGGCCGCCCTGCTGTGCTCCGGCCTCCCCCCTCCAGGCAGGTCCGAGGGTCCTGGAGCTTGTCACCGAGTGGCTCCCCTCGGTCTGCCGTCCACACACGTCCTGGACCCCACAGGCCCCACGCTGGTGTGGGACGTGTCTGAGGCTGTGGGGGTCTTGGCCTGTGGCGCCCCCAGCCCCACCCCAGGCGGCCACCCCATGCGACTTCAGTGGGGGCCTGCGAGGGGCTTGGGGAGGGGCTGCTGCACCCCTACCATGGACCCAGCTGTGAGGGTCTCCAGGTCCCGGCCCCCAGGCCCTAAGAGGCTACAGGCTGCTCCCCTTCTCCAGGGACCCCAGGTACAGGGCAGGGTCCCTGCCTCCAGGAGCCACACCCAGCCCCCTCCAGGGACCAGGGAGGGTCGAGGGGGCCAGCCCCGGCCGGGCGTGTGGTCCGGATTTTAGTGGTGGGTCCTTTCCCTAACAGCTCCCAGGGGACCCTGGGCTGTGACCCAGGAGGGGCCGTGCTGACTCCAGCCCTGGGGGCCCCGCCTGCTGCCCCCTTCGTCCCAGGTTCACCGTTCGCTGCTCCACACCCTCCGGGGGCCTCTGCCGGCTGCT
>NW_005353406.1:174669-175144 GCF_000412655.1 Myotis brandtii
CCAGAATGCCGGGTCCCAGGACGCTGGGTGCTGCTCTCAGAGCCTGTGGAGTTGGGGCGCGGTGACCCGCAGGCAGCCTGGGCCCCCACCCGGTCCCACCCACTTGGGCCCAGACCCCGTTCTGTCTGGGCCTGGTTCCCTATCTGGGGTCTCTGCTTCCGCTTTTTATGCACAACTTGGCGGAACCCAGGAAGCCCTTCCTGGGGGGCTGTGGTGGGCAGGAGCTAAGGTGTCCCCATGATTCTCACCCCGGGGCCCTTGCCTTCATGGGGTCCCCTCCGCTCAGGGGAGGGGCTGCCACTCAGTTCTCACCAACAGAGTGAGTCAGAGGGGAAGGGGTCCTGCAGGTGCCGGGGCCCAGGCGACACTGAGCCAGTCCAGGGGGACTGTGCCGGGTGGCCAGGCCCAATCGGGGGGAGCGTTAGAGAAGGGTCGGGCGGTCGAGCTCGGCCGCCGGCCTGCAGGGAGGGCAGCT
>NW_005353406.1:175361-176363 GCF_000412655.1 Myotis brandtii
CTCCCACTCGCCCCGCACCCTGCGCCCCCTTACAGTGGACGGCCACCTCCAAGGGCTCCTGGAACCGCACGCGCCTCGAGGCCCTCTGTGGCTCCGCCCGGTGGCCTCGGCCCTCTGGGGAGCTTCGTCTCAGGATGGAGGGGGGGCACTTCCTGTCACCCTCCTGGGAGAGGCGGGAAGCAGAGGGAAGAGGCAGTAATGGGGTCCCGCCCCCCTCCCCAGCCTCTGCAGGCTGAAGACGGGCTGTTCCGCCAGGTTCCCTGCAGCTCCTCTGGGTTTATGCAGCCAGACCCGCCGTGGGGACCAGATAGGGGCATGGTCCCTGGGCCTGTGTCCCCCCCACCCCCCGCACGCCCTGCTTATGATCAGATGGTGTGGCCTGCCACAGGTGTGGTCCGTGACCGCAAAGGGCCGCCTCTCCTGCCCAGGCTCTGTCCCCACCAACCCCGACGAATCCTCGTAGTTCCTACGTGTCAATAGTAATGGCAACAATGATGGTGAGGATGGCAGCCACTGGCACCCCCCGGGGGCTGTTCTTCCTGCCCCAGCTGCCCCCACCGACCCGCTGATCCTGGAGCCCTCTGCCCCGGGGTGAGGGTCGGGGTGTCTCTGCCCCGGCACCGGGGAGGAGGCTGGGCCCAAGCCCGCCCTGTCCCAGCTCAGTGCCCCGGGTCACATGCTGGGCCTGTGTCGCTGCCCCCTGGACCAGGTGAGGGATGTGAGCACAGGCCACTCGCCAGGGCGGGGCAGAGCCTGGACACCGGGCCGGCCAGGGACGGCCTCCCACACACTCAGTGTGGCGTTGGAAGGTGGAGTGGCAGTGCCCAGACCACACCGAGCCTCAGTGTTCTCATCTGTAAAATGGTGACAACAGGCTGTTTGGAGTGTGAACACCCTGTGAGCTGGGGCCACAGCTGAGACGGCCCCCGGCTGGAGGCCTCCGGCCGCACGGAGCCTGCTGCTGGCCTTCGGGGGGTGGTCATCCCGTGTGGGCGCAAGACC
>NW_005353406.1:176648-178220 GCF_000412655.1 Myotis brandtii
TCCATGGCCCCTGCTTCCTCTCACTCCGCCCCTGCCTCTCCATCCCTCCGGCTTCCTCAGTCCGCCCTCACCCGCTCGCTCGCATGCTGCAGCCTTGCCCGTGGCCCAGGATGGGCACCGTGCACCTTGGTCCCGCTGTGCCCCGCCCTGGGGCCTGCCCCCCTCTCTGCCAGACCTAACCTCCAACGTGTCCCTCCCTGGGCCCACCCCTCGCCCCTGCGATGTCCCTTCCCCGGCGGTCCTGGGCTGGGGACCACGGCCCATCGGGACCCGCCTTACCTTCCCCGCCCTGGGCACCGAGGAGCCTGGAGCGGCCGCCACATTCTTTCTGGTCTGATGTCGCGTCTCTGGCCGGGAGTCGGGGCTCAAGGCTTGTGCTGCCGTCCTCATTTACTGTAACATGGTCCTGAGAGAAGCAAAGACACCACGTATTGCACAAGCAGCACGAGCGGGAATAAAACAAAAGGAAGAGAAACACCCCAGGAAGCCACCTCGCTTCCCGATGCTCAGGTGTTGATTATCAGCTTCAGTGGCTGCCGCTACTCCAAGGCTGTGCTACTCCAGGGCTGGGTGCTACTCCAGGGCCTGGTGCTACTCAAAGACTGTGCTACTCCAGGGCCTGGTGCTACTCAAAGACTGTGCTACTCCAGGGTTGTGCTACTCCAGGGCTGGGTGCTACTCCCGGGCTGCTATCCACTCACAGCCCCACTCCATCATCCGTGCTCAGGAAGTTCGCATTTTATTTTTGTCACAGTTTTTCGAGGTCACAGATAAGCTGCAATAAACACCTGCTGCCTCCTTTCATGGGGAGGCTCAGGACGTGAACGATGGGGGGGGGGGTGAGCGAGGCTCCAGCTCTGGCTCTCTCTGTCCCCCCGCTCCCTGCTCATGCACTGGGTGTGACCTGGCACCCGCCGTCATCTGTGACCCCTGGCTGTGCGAGGCTCCTGTGCACCCCTTTGTCTCCCCTGGCCCCTCGGGGTGAGTTTCCTTCCACACCCTTTGAAGGGTCCTTGACGTTGGGACCTCGCCAGTCCTGCTCGGGTGCAGACCCCGCTGGGCCTCCCGCGGGGGTAGGAAGCCAGGAGCCCGTCAGTCCTTTGGGTGCCTGGCGGGGGGTGGGCCCACACACCCATTTCACAGGTGGGTAAATCAAGGCAGAGGCAGCTGGGGCCACCCCACAGGGAACGGGCTGCCTCTGGGGGTGAGCGGGGAGCTGCAGGGAGGGGCTGGGGCTGGGGGAGGGCGTGTGACTCAGGCCTCCAGCGATCTTCCCGGGGAGACAGCAGCCGCTGTAACATGGAGCCCCCGGCAGGAGCCTCACCGTCCGCCCTAGGGATGGTGGGCCAGCAACGTGTGAGTGTGCGCGCAGAGGGCCCATGAATGATGTCTGTGCGGACCCGCCCGGACGGACGCAATTATTTCAAAAGGAAACAATTTTCTCCTGTCGCAGCCTCAGGTGTTTTATTGCAAATGGGGTCGTGGTGGGAGCCACCAGCCGGGGAGGAGGTGGAGGGAGGCCACTGGGTGGCAGGACCTGCTCTCGCAGCGGGAGGCCTGCGGGCAGGGTGG
>NW_005353406.1:178548-178851 GCF_000412655.1 Myotis brandtii
ACCCGCCACCCCCAGGCCTCTGCTTGCCTGGGCCCCTGGCAGGGACCGTGTAACAGGAGTGCCCTCTGCTCTGGGGCCAGCTCGTGACCGATGGGTGATAACGGGTGGAAAATAGCTCCGGGCCGGAGGCCTGCAGAGTGTCACCCCCGCACCCGCCCGGCCCAGGGAGGCCTCTCCCCTCCTAGGCACCCTCACCTCTGGGTGGACAGGGAGCTCCGGGTCCTGACCCCTCCCAGGAGCAGAGGTCTGGCCGAGCCAAGCGTCCACATCCCCGGGCAGCCCCTGGGGTGTGGCCTAGTGCCC
>NW_005353406.1:178991-179963 GCF_000412655.1 Myotis brandtii
AGCTGCCACCTCTCCTGCCTCCACCCCAGCCCATCGCTCGTGACGCCACCCACTGGGCTTCCTCCTCCTCTCGGGCAGGCGTCATCTTTGTGCCCCCAGCCCATGTGCTCCGTCTGATCTGCTGTCCATCACCCACCACGGCCTGTTCGTGCTCTCTGTTCCCACCCACGGTCCCCTGGGACCCGAGCGCAGGGCCCACCCTGCACTGGGAGGGGGTGTCCTCCTCAGCTCTGGCCCTGCGGCTGGCAGCTGGCTCGGCACCCACACTCCTCCCAGTCACCCCTCAAACCTGCACTGTGCCATCCCCCCAGGAGGCCCTGGGGCAGAGGGGACAGCGGGCTGGGCCAATGCAGTGGGTCTCACCCGCTCACCAGGGCCCAGAGCCCGGCCTGGCCCCCCCCACCCCCCCACCCCCGGTGTCCTGTCACCAGCGACACCTACTCCAGGGCCCTGGGCCTGTGACGGGGGAGAGCCAAGCGGGGATCTCGACGGGGAGAGGCTGGAGCTCTGGGACCCCCACTCACCCCCCATGTACACACACACCCCCCATGTGCACATACTGAACCCCACATGCACACACTCACCCACGTGCACACTCACCCCCATGTGCACACACTCACCCCCACGTGCACACTCACCCCCATGTATACACACACACTCACCCCAAGTGCACACACTCACTGCCAGGTGCACACACTCACCCCCACGTGCACACACTCGCCCCCAGGTGCACACACTCACCCTCACACGTGCACACACTCACCCCCATGTGCACACACTCACCCCCCTACATATGCACGCACACCAGACTCACATGCCTACACACACATGCATCATACACACACTTAGACACACACTCACCCCTTCACATGCACACACACAAGACGCATACTGACACACACCCTCCCCCTCACACACCGCGCCCTGGCCCACCTGGGCTCCTGCAGGTGCCGCCCCTCCGCCTGAGCTGCC
>NW_005353406.1:181770-182541 GCF_000412655.1 Myotis brandtii
AAGTGGAGCCCGGGTGGGAGGGGCCTGCCCGCCCAGCCCCACACCTGCAGCCTGGTCCCAGGGGTCGGGAAGGCCCTGGGGCCCAGCAATGTGGCTGCTCCAGGAGGCAGCAGACTGGGGTCACGGCCACCTCCACGTGTCACCCCGACCCCCCAGCGCTGGCCCCGGGGACCAGTCCACTGTCTCCTCTTCTGACCCAGGACCTGTTGGGCTGCAGGGCCTGGCAGGGGACTGGTGGGCACAGGGCCGGGAGCCGTGGGGCGCGTCACCGACAGGGGGTTCGGGTGTGGGCACCTTTGAGGGTGTTATTCTCTCCCCCAAGCTGCAGGGCAGCAGGTTTGGGGGTGCCCCGGGGGGTGGGGAGCTGGTGCGCGTCTGGTTCACAGCGGCCCCAGGTGGGGCTATAACTCGGGGTCACCCTCTGTGGTGGTGGGAATGGTTCGCGGTCAAACCCGGGAAGCGGTGTCAGTTCATCTGGGAAAAGGGGCTTTGTCCCTGGCTGGTGTGGCTCAGAGGCTAGAGCACCGGCCGAAGAGACCGGGGTTCGATTCCGGTCAAGGGCACATGCCCAGGTTGTGGGCTCGGTCCCCAGTGGGGGGCGTGCAGGAGGCAGCCGACCCATGATTCTCTCTCATCATTGATGTCTCTCTCTCCCTCCCTCTGAAATCTATAAAAATGTAAAGAAAATAAACACAGAAAAGGGTTATTTTGGTGACTGAGGTGCGGCCTGGGCGGGAGCGGCCACTGGACGATCAGGGCGCCTGTGCCGCC
>NW_005353406.1:182699-183994 GCF_000412655.1 Myotis brandtii
ACAGAATTCAGCTGTTTTGTTTTTCTTTTTAAAAATAAGTTTATATCGAGCTTTTAGAGAGAGAGGAAGGGAGAAGGACACAGAGAGAGAAACGTCACCGATTGGCTGCCGCCTGCGCGCCGCCCGCAGGGGATGGAGCCACAGCCAGGCTGTGCCCTGGCCTCTGGGTTCTGGGTGGACGCTTCGCGGAGCCTCGCCGGGTGCTGTCTCCTGTGGCGCAGACCCTGGTCGGCAGCACCTTCTGTGGTGCCTCCAGCAAGTGAACCGACCAGCCGTGGCCTGAGACCACGCTGAGACCGCGGGCTGGGGGAGTGACCCCGGGTGCCCAGGGGCCGAGCATGAGAGGCCCGAGAGAGTCCTGGGCCCTCGGGGGCGGGGGGCAGAGCGGACTGCACAGGCCTGTGGCATCCGGGGCCTGGGCGGCGTGCGGGGAGAAGGGAGAGAGCTGGGGGCACCGGGGCTGCTAGCCAAGAGGGAGCCGAGTGGAAGTCCCCAGGGGGTGTGGCCAGAGCGGCTCTGGGCTGGTGAGAGTAAAGCCAGAGGGTGGGGCTCAGGGGAGAAGGAGGGGGGAGTAAGGCTCTGGTTGGAGGGGCTGAGGGTGGCCTGGGTAAGACCCGGGGGAGTGGGCAGGGGGGAGGGTTTCTGTGAGGCGGGAACGGCCACAGCGAGGTGGTGAGTCCTCCATCACTGGAGGCGAGCAAGGGAGGGCTCCTGCTTTCGGGGACTCTCCAGGGCCCCACACACCTGGGGGTGAGGGGGTGGGGCAGGCAGAGGGAGGGACGCTGCAGGGTGAGGTGTCGGTGTCGGCTTCTGCGTCCCCGGGTGCTCCTGGCGGGCAGCCACCGGGCAGGCGCTTCTGTTCTGGTTTTCAGACGCAGGCGGGTGCTGCCGCGGTCACAGCCGGGCGTGCAGGGCCCACGCGGATCCTACACGGGCACACACGCGCACAGACCCACAGGCACACATGAACACCGACACACAGGCACAAGGCAGACACACATGGGCACACACACATGCAGGCACACACACGGGCACACATGCACATGGGCACACACACATGTACACGGGCACACATGCACATGGCACACATGCACACAGTAACACACACATGCACAGATGCACACAGGCACACACACATACACACAGATACATGGGCACATGGGCACACACACATGCACACACATGCACATGGCACACGGGCATGTACTCAGGCATGGTTGGAACAAAGGCCTCTGGGAGGGAGGTGGCCTTGGTTCCCTCTGGGATCCCCAGTCCTGAACTCTGCCCCCCTCTCC
>NW_005353406.1:184401-184737 GCF_000412655.1 Myotis brandtii
CTGATGGCGGCTAATTAAGCGCTAGACTCGGTGTGAAAGCGGAGCCGTGGGCTGGTCTCTAAGGTCTCACAAGTGAGCGCTGAGCCCCGAGCGGCTGTGAACGCTCCGAGCCGCCAGGCGGTCAGGGCGGCGGAGGGGGGAGTGGGGTCACCAGACCAAGCGCCTCCCAGAGCATTAACATCGGAGGCGAATGATTCGGGGCCAAACCCAGAGCTGTCCTCCTCAGAAGGGCTGGAGGGTGCGAAGTTGGCCTCGGTGGGGACACCCGGCCCCCCCATCGCACAGCCCCGTCCACTCACTGTCCCGGCCCTGACCCCAGACAACGGGGAGTGGGGT
>NW_005353406.1:184883-185389 GCF_000412655.1 Myotis brandtii
GGCTCACATTCACTAATGAGGCCGCCTTGGAGCGCCCGGCAGTGATGACTGCCTCAAGGTGGCCCCTCGGACAGTGCGCCCGTTTCACAAGCGGGAAACCGGGCAAAGGCAGGGGACGCTCCACGGCCACAGACGCTCCCACGGCCTCAGGCATGCGGCACGTGGCTGGGATCTTGGGAAAACAGGACTCTGATTCCGGAGGCCTGGGTGCTCCCAGGGTCTGATTTCTGGAACATTCCTGGTGCTGCTGGTGCTGCTGGACCACGGGGGGGCCTGGAGCTCCCCAGCCAAGCTGGCCGAGGGCTGGCCCCTAGGGGTCCCAGCAGAGACCTGGTGCCCCCAGCACCTCCTCCCAGGCCTGTCAGCCCCGCAGCCCAGCCATGGTCCCGTGTGCTGGGCCATCAGGGCCTGCCCGTCCCTGGGTGGGGTGAAGACGGGTGAGCCCTGACCCTGGCCGGCCCCCCCCCCCCCCCTGCAGAGAAGGGAACCCCCCTCCCCCAGGTTTG
>NW_005353406.1:185521-185891 GCF_000412655.1 Myotis brandtii
TGGGGCTGCTGCAGGGCCAGGAGCGCCCGCAACCACAGTGCCCAGTGGCTCTCGGCTTTATGGGGACATCGCCGCTGAGTTATGGTCCCGCCCTGCAGCCCAGGGATCGCCGGCTCTGCTCGGCAAAGGACCGTGTGTTCAACCTTGGCCTCGCCTGAGCCGGGGAGAGAGCAGCCAGTGTGGTGGGCACAGGGGTGCTGCCGGCCGCCCCGCGCCATCCCCAGCGCTTGAAGTGAGATATTTGGATTCCAGGCAACTTGGGGAGAGTCGGTGATGGCACCATGGGGTGGGGGGCTGTGTTGCCTGGCCTGGTGCCCCTTCCGCCCAGCACCCCAGCCCCTGCCTGCAGCTGCCTCCACCGGAGCCTCGG
>NW_005353406.1:186159-188337 GCF_000412655.1 Myotis brandtii
GAGGGGCCCCGCCCTCCCGCCGCCCGGGCCAGCGCCGCACGTTTTCTATGCGACTGGTACAGCGCTCTCCAGACAGTAACTCGCGTGGGGGGTTTAAAGACCTTCAGGAGCGGGAGTTTGATGAGCCGCCAGGACGGCCGGGAGGGCTCTCACTTCTTGCATTTTGTTCTTTTTATTGCCTCCCCTCGGGGACCAGCTCCTCCAGGAGGGCCACCAAGGAGCCGCTCCGCCACCGGCCCAGACCGCGCCCCCCACCCCCCCGGCCATGACAGGGGTGTGGGTGGGGGCTGGGGACCTCCCCGGAGGACACCCCTGAGGAGTCCCTCAAGGTGAAGGCCTCCAGTCGCAGCCGAAGAGGAGCCCTGAGGCCGGTGGCCCAGGCTGGCAGATGGTCATGGAATGCGCAATGGCCACCAGGTGGCGCTGGAGGACTGGCCAGGAGCCCAGGCGCTGCCCAGCTGGGCTGGGGTGGGGGTGGGTGGGGGTGGGTGAGTCTGCAGGACTGACTGACCAGCCGACCTGTATCCACAGAGGGCGGTGCGTGTCCCAGAGGCAGCCCGCAGGGTGTGGTTCAGGCCGGCGAGGACACACACCCTCACAGGCCGGCAGTGCCCGGGCCTCGGGTCCCCGGGCGACCTCCTCAGGGGGCACCCTGCTGTTCACACCTGAATAGCCTCACTGGCTGCGGCCCGGGGGGAAATGGGGTGCAGGCAGGGACCCCACAGGAAGCCCCACGGGCACGGGGAGGGGCTGCCAGCCTGGGAGGCCTGGCCATTGGCGGGCAGTGCCCAGAAGAACTGGCTGGCCCAGGTGGCCGAGCCCTGGCCTCAGGGGTCACACTCATTTCTTTGCTGAGCCGAGACCTAGGACCCTGGGAAAGGGCCTGGGCCCTCCTCACAGTGGGTGCTGGGTCCCCAGCCGCCAGGAGCTGCGGGGTGTCACTAGGTGTCCGGGTGCCCAGGGAGCTGCCTGGAGCCCGCGCTGAGGCCGGCTTCCTAAGAGGCCCCCCCTCCCTGTGGCAGCCTGGCCTGGGCATGGAGACAGCTCTCCTATGGGGAGTGGGGGTCCTGCCTGGAGGGGTGAGGGATTTGGGGGGCCGCTGCAGCCTCTGGTGTCCATCTAGAACCCTCTGTGTTCGGTGCTGTCCAGGTCCCAGTGAGCTCCGGCCGTCCCCGCCGTTGGCCAGTGTCCAGGGGGCTTCTCGGGACCCATGGCCGGACCTGGGCTGCCGGTGAGTGGGGGCTTTTGCCTTCCTCGTGTCTGTGGTCTTAGAAAGACGTGGATGGGCCCGGCCGGCGTGGCTCCGTGGTGGGGCGCGGACCTGTGAACCAGAAGGTCACGGTTCAGTTCCCAGGCAGGGCAGGCTCGATGGCCAGTGCGGGGCGTGCGGAGGCAGCCGATCAATGATGTTCCTTTCTCATCGCTGTTTCTCTCTCTCTCCCTCTCCCTCTCTCTAAAAATCAATAAACACATAAAAAAGAAAGAAAGAGCCGAGTGAGGGATGGGAGGACCTGTGTTCAGATGACCAGGCAGCTGGACCCAGATCCACTGCCCGGCAGGTAGGGGACCAGCAATGGGACGCGAGTCATCTAGACGGGGGCTGCCCAGCATTTCCACCACCAGCTGTGTGACCACAAGCAGCCAAGCCACACCTCTGAGCCTGGATCCCACCACATGGAACCTCGATCCCATCTCACACCGAGCCTGGCTCCCATCTCACACCGAGCCTGGCTCCCATCTCACACTGAGCCTGGATCCCAGCCCACACTGAGCCTGGCTCCCATCTCACACTGAGCCTGGCTCCCAGCCCACCAGAGTCTAGGCTCTGACCCGGGCAGGGCTGAGTCTGCAGGTGGTGGGCATGGAGGGGGTGCAGGCATGGGGGACGCACCTGCTATGGGGGAGGCTGGTGTTGGGAAGGTCCTGAGGGCTCCGCTTGTGGGACCGACGTCATGTGACGTGTGTGGGGCAAAAGGGGGGCCCGGGAGGCTTGGGCACAGGTTGCTGGCGGCCGTATCTCTGCTCAGGGCCTGGCCCCTCAGCACGTCCTCCCCTCGGGCCGGCTTTCCTGCCGCCAACAGGACGTCCCTGAGGGGGGAGCCTGGGCACCACTAGCCCAGACCCGGCACGGGCTCTAGTGGGTGGGCTGCCAGCTGTGGTGTCTGGGCTGCGGGGTGG
>NW_005353406.1:189299-189805 GCF_000412655.1 Myotis brandtii
GCACACGGCTTGCACAGAGCTGGCTGCAGGTGCCTGGGGATGGCGGGAGGAGGGAGCAGAGGACGGGAGTGACCCTGAGGCTCCGGCCCTGCAGTTGCTACCTGGGCTCCGTCAGGCTGTGCTGGCCTCGGGCGGGAGGGGACTGGCCGTGGGGAGGACTCAGGCGGCACTGCCCTCCGTGGCTCGGGGCCTCTGTGTGTGCATCTGCCTGTGTGTGTATATGGATGTGTGTGCGCACACACGGGTGCATGGTGCGTGCAGACCTCGTGTGCAGGGTGCTGGGGAGCAGCCCCCCCGCCCCTACATGCTTGAGGCCTGCTCCCCGGGTCCAGCGGGAAGTGAGGGGCCGGGCTGACAGCAGGGCCCCTGGGCTCAGGGAGGCGGGACATTGGACAGACACTGGGGGTCGGTCTCCAGTCCCCTGAATCGGGAGCCCGGGGCGGCAGTGAAGCCACAGCAGGGCCGAGCTGGGCGTGGCTGGGTCCCTGGTCTGGTCCCTGGCGGGT
>NW_005353406.1:191362-191811 GCF_000412655.1 Myotis brandtii
GGGGAAACCGAGGCGAGAGCCGGCCTGGCTGCCCAGCTCCCCCGGCTCCCTCTCCGGCCACTCCCGTCACTGGTTTTCGGCTGAAGGTCTCCACCTGGTGACTCCCTCCCAAGCCCTGACCAGCCCAGGGGGGTCCCCCCACCCCAGGACCCTCCACTCCAGGGGTCTCCCCACCCAGGGCTCCTCGGAGGGGCCTCGCTCCAGCCGCCTCTTTGTCCCCTCAGCGAGGCCCCCAGCAGCGCTCACCACGGCTGGGCGAGTCCTGAAATTCTCTCCATTAAAAATAAATGCCCCATTTTATCCGCTGAAATGGCTTCGCTCCGACTGTCTTCCCCGTGCGGCTGTGTACCGAGAGCTATAAAACCATAATACAGCCATTAATCCCCTGGATCTGCTTAGACCTAATTCTTATTAAAATACCCTGTGCTCCGGCCGGCCGCCGTGTGAGT
>NW_005353406.1:192915-195590 GCF_000412655.1 Myotis brandtii
CCCTGACCCTGACCCTGGCCCTGACCCTGGCCCTGACCCTGACCCTGACCCTGACCCTGGTCCTGATCCTGACCCTCACCCTGGTTCTGGCCCTGACGGGGACCCAGCTGCAGTGAGCGCTACCTCAGAGTCCTGCCCTCTGCGCTCCATGTGCTCTTGGGAGCCAGCCAGCTGGAGGCAGGCGAGGACCCAGGGCCGGATGGCGGCGTGTTCTGGTGAACGGGAGGCGGGGGACCTGGAAGATGGGCTTGAAGTGTGGCAGTGAGAAACGGGGCAACCTGGGGGCTCAGGAGGGCGCTGGGGAGTCCTGGGGAGGACAGGGCCCAGGGTGTGGACAGAGGTCGTATCCCTCACGCTGTGCGGAGGGACGCAGCCGGGCCCTGCCTCCCTGTCCTCCCTGTCCCCCCTGAATTGTGAGGCTGGGGACTGTGTGGGCAAGATGCAGTGTCACTGCCCTCAGAGGGGGGTGGTGACTAGGACGAGGGGTCATCTGCCCCCCACGCGGCAGCTGAGGGGTCACCCCACTGAAAACCACCGGGAAGACCCGTGTGAGGCGGGAGGGAGGACAGGTCCAAGGAGGGGTGTGGCGCCCACGTGCTGAGAGGCGCCGTGACTGGCGGAGGCAGCACCAGTGGGCGTGCCCTGCACGGAGAAGTTTTCCAGGAAAAGTAGTAACGGGAACAGTGATGTATTCCCTACCGCTTCTAGGGGCCAGGGCAGAGTTGCAATTAAACCCAAAACCTCTATTCAGGCACTTTGGTTGTTGTTCATCCCCACCCGACGATATTTTCCCACTGATTTTAGAGAGCGTGGAAGGGAGGGGGAGAGACAGAGAGAAACAATGATGTGAGAGAGTCCATCAATTGGTTGCCTCCCACATGCACTCCGACCGGGGCCAGGGTTCGAGCCTGCAACCAGGTACATGGCTTTGACCAGAATCAAACCTGGGATCCTTCGGTTTGCAGGCCAAGCCTCTATCCTGTGAGCCAAACCGGCCAGGGCCACTCAAGCACTTTTTAAGATACTGACCCATGTGAGTCTTTCCCCACTATTTTCTCTGGCCCGTGTCTCTCTGCTTGTAATAGTCAGAGAGGCTGGGCTGTGCCCAGTAACAAACAGCCCCCAGCCTCACAATTCAGGGAACTGACTTCTCGCCCCACAGCCTGCGAGGGGCTGGGCCTCCAGCGAGGGCGGAGGGTGGACGTCCGCCAGCACGCGATCCCGCGTTTGTTCAGACAGGAATGGAGAGGCCGAGGGTCGAGCACTGGCATTTGCACGTGCCTCTCAGAACTGCGGTCACTCTGCTCACAGTGCCCCGTGGGAGCCACGTCAGCGGCCATGCCTGACTTCTGGGGGTGTGTGGGGGGGCAGGGCCCCGTATCGGGAGCTGCACAATTACTAAGGAGTCCACTTAAATCCCCCCCCCCCCCACGTGGCCTTATTTTGATCTTGTTGTTGTAACAATGATTTTTGGGTGTGTTGGTTAGGGATGTGTCATGTTATGTGAAAACCGACATGATGGTCTCACCAAATGGGCTTTATGCTTCTGATGTAACAAAAAGCCTGGAGCAGTGGTTCTCAACCTTCCTAATGCCGCGACCCTTTAACACAGTTCCTCATGTTGTGGTGACCCCCAATTTCATTGTTACAAATTGAACATAATTAAAGCATCATAGTGATTCACAAAAACAGTATGTAATTATGTGTTTTCCGATGGTCTTAGGCGACCCTGTGAAAGGGTCGTTCGATCCCCAAAGGGGTCGCGACCCACAGGTTGAGAACCACTGGCCTGGAGTGAAGCAGGGAGCCCCGAAGGAGGCCGATTCCAGGCGGAGTCGGGGCCAAGGTGGTGCTGGCAAGGACGTGGGCCCTTTCTGTCCAGCCGCCCCTACTGCTGCTTTTGTCCTGCTTGTGGCCGCCCGGTCACAGGATGGCTGCGGCACTCCGGCCTCACATCTGCGTCCCAGGCAGGAGCCGGCGGACAGAAGACAAGAGAGCGACAGAGGCAGGAAGCCTGACGGGGTCTCCCCCTTCTCCGGAACTTTCTGGGAAGCTCCACACAGCCCGTCACCCACACAGTCCTGTCCAGGCGGCGCCGCACGGCCCTGGGCAGCTGCACGGGCCCGAGAAGCGAGCGGCTGCGGGTCAGGACTCAGGCCACGCGGATAATGGGGAGGCGACTGGGGCTGGCCCTGGGGTCCGGCAGACACCCCGGCACATCCCCTTTATGTTGAAGGCGAGGAAACTCCGGTTTGAAAATCCTGCTTTTAACGTGAACGCGGCCCTGCCCCCAACCCCGGCCCGGACGGTCGAGGCCTGGCTCCCCCTCCCCGCGGCCTCCCTGTAATTAACGCGGAGCCGCGCTGGAGCTGGCTGATTAGTTTTTTATTAAAATAACGACGCCTTCCAGGCAATCAGGGGGACTGCGTGGAACTCAGCAGTTTTCGCTTTATTTATGGGAACGCCGAGCAGTGGACAGCTCATTCCCACCGCAAACACCAGGGTCGCGTCCTTGGGGTGAAATACTGCGGGGCTGGCGGGAGGCGTGGCGGCCCGCTCTTCGGGCCATAAAACCCCGAAGTAATCACCATGCGCTTTAACGAGCTTCCGATCACCCTGTTTGGCGCCCTCGGAGCCCTGGGGTCCCGCAGGCCGGGGATGTGCGGGCGCAGGGG
>NW_005353406.1:196069-196956 GCF_000412655.1 Myotis brandtii
AGCTGTGCAGTGTGCAGCCATGCAGTGTGCAGCCATGCAATAGGCAGCAGTGCAGTGGGGAGCTGTGCAGTGGACAGCTGTGCAGTGTGCAGCCATGCAGTCTGCAGTGGGCAGCGTGGTGTGCTGTGCATGGAGCAGGAACCGGTTTCACAGTTCGTTTCCTGCTTTCACAGCACGGCTGCAGTGAACCAGTGGCCGTGGGGGTGGGGGAACCAGTGGCCTTGGACCAGAGGACAAAGGTGACCCTGGGGCTGAGTGACGACGAGGTGGGGTCAGGCCACATCCACCCTGGACCGACTGGGACAGAAACGCCTGCTGTTTGGGGCGTGTCCCCTCGGTCCTGAGTCTCTGACTTGCGCTGCCATCGCCCGCTGTCACTGCCACCGGGGAAATTGCCCCCTGCTCCCGCCGCCGCGGAACTCACCTCCACCAGTGTGCCCTTCCCAGCTAGGTGCCAGCCGGGGGGGTCGCCGGGCCCTGGCTGGGCTGCCTGGCAGAGGGGCTGCAGGCTCCAGGGATGAGTCAGAATACATTAGCATGCTAACCAGGCTGGAACCATCTGGAAGGAGGCACGCGTCATCCAAGAGCCACGCTGATTCCAAAGCCCCATTAACACTTCAGGCTCACGCCTCCCGCCTCCTTGTCAGCCTGGGGAGGGGGGGTGGGGGGTGGGAGGCTCCTACAGCCCCAGAGCAGGGCACGGCTCCCTGAGGCTGCCGGGCCACTGTGGGGGCTGGGGAGGAGAGGCCGCAGGGCATGGGCCGGAGGACACGTGTCGGGACATGCCTCCCCCTTAAAGGGGGGGTGCTGGCCACAGGGGAGGACAGGGACCTCGGTCCCCAGGCCAGGAGCTCACAGACAGACAGACAGACAGACAGACACACTGT
>NW_005353406.1:197105-198006 GCF_000412655.1 Myotis brandtii
GCTTGAACCGAGAGCGACTCAGAACAGACGGGGTGGCAGTGGCAGGGCCTGGGTCGCTGCAGAAACACTCAGGAACCCACATCTTAAACGCCCGCGCTCACCCGGTGTTGGCCTGCAAGACACCTGCGTGGACCCAGCTCCACCCGCTGTGACCTCGTCAGCTCCCCAGCCTCCCCTGGCCTCGGTTTCCCCCGGGGTCGGGGTGATGACAGCACAGGTTCCTGTAGAGCTGTGACGGGGCCCAAGGCCAGGACCCAGGGGTGCACGCAGTCATGGGACCCGGTCCGGGTGGAGGGCGGGGCCTGCTGAGCTGCCGGCTCCTCCCCTCCAGGCCCCTGGGAACCGGCTGACACGCATGGGCTCTGGGGAGGGGGTGGGGAAATAATAAGAGTCATGGTTGCCCTGGCTGGTGTGGCTCAGAGGATAGAGCGTTGGCCTGCAGACCGAAGGGTCCTGGGTTCGATTCCGGTCAAGGGCACGGACCTCGGTTGCAGGCTCCTTCTGGCCCGGGCCCTGGTCGGGGTGTGTGCAGGAGGCACCCAATCAATGTTTCTCTCACATCGATGTTTCTCTCTGTCTCTCCCTCTCTCTCTAAAACTCACTGGAAAATATCCTCGGGGGAGGATTAACAACAAAAAAGTCCTGGTTCCGCTGCTGGGTCTGTGGGACGTGGGAGGGGACTGGGACCAGGGGCCACAGGACGAGGCGGCCTCCCGGGTGGGGCCTTGGTCAGAGCATCGCCAGGACGTGGCCCCCGGGGACGCACAGAACCCGCAGGAACCCCGAGTTCTTAGGGGCACCACTTGGGGCGCTCTGCAGAGGTGGTGAGCTCCCGTGTCCGGCTTCCTCCTCACCCGCGTCCCCCCTGGTGCCGCCCGGCCCCGCGGGCCTGGCTGTTACT
>NW_005353406.1:198163-199472 GCF_000412655.1 Myotis brandtii
CGAGGCGGCTCTGGGCTGGGGAGGCCCTGGTCCTGGCGGGACCCACACCGCATGGTCCCACGTGCCGTGGGCTCAGCAGTTACACGTTAGCGGCCGGTTCTCGCGGGTTTCTACCCATTTTCCTCCAGAGGGTGCGGGATTAGGTTACTTGTTGCGGAATCGGTGTTGAATGAGGGATCGGATCTTGAATTGGTCCTCGGACCAAAGAGCTCTGTGTCCCTTTCACTTATTATTTATTTTACTATTATTATTTTTTAAATCCTCACCCGAGGATATTTTTCCATTGCTTTTTAGAGAGAGAGGGAGAGACAGAGAGAAACATCGATGTGAGAGAAACACATCGATTGGTTGCCTCCTGCACACGCCCTGACCAGGGCCCAGGCCCAGGGGGAGCCTGCAACTGAGGTACGTGCCCTTGACGGGAATCGAACCCGGGACCCTTCAGTCTGCAGGCCGACGCTCTATCCACTGAGCACACCGGCCAGGGCACCTCTGTGGCCCCCACTTTGCCTGGTATGAGCTTCTACCAACACCTCCCAGGGTCCATGTTTGCCGAGCGCCCAGCCCGCCGCCTCACCACCCAGGTGGTAGCTGAGCCCACCTCGCGGGGCGCCTGGGCCTCGGTTGTTGTCCCCAAACAGCGTGTGTGTCGCCACGCAGGCGCGCGGCGCATCTGTTGTTTACGCCGCTCAGCTTCGCGAGCTGCTGGCGTCTGATTCCCGCCAGTGTTTTGGGAGCCGCGTGCTTGTTTGTATTCTTCTGGTGGCGAAGCCGACGCTGACAATGTAGCTTTCAAACAGCTTTGTTGAGACGGGAGTCACACACAGAGGGGCTGAGCGGTTAACGTGGTGATCGGGAGCGTGGTGACAGGATGCATTTGTGAAATCATCGCCCCGATCCGGAGCGTGAACCAGCCCACCGCCCAGGCGTCTCCCTGGCCCTGGTCACCTCTGTCCCTGGTCACCTCTGTCCCTGGTCACCTCTCTGTCCCTGGTCACCTCTGTCCCTGGTCACCTCTGTCCCTGGTTACCTCTATCTCTGGTCACCTCTCTGTCCCTGGTCATCTGTGTCCTGTCTGTCCCCTGCTCCCGCCCCCAGAAACACCATCTCCTGTCTGTCACCACAGGTAAGTTTTTGGCTCTGGAATCTGATACAAATAGAATCGCAACACGTGTCTGTCCTCTCTGGTGTGTGACTCCTTCACTCAGAATAACTATGTTGAGACCCCGCCCCGTCAAAGCTTCTCTCAGCGGCCCCTCGTCCTCATAGCCGCGGGCCCCGGTGTGGGCAGGGAGGGACTCAGCCCTTT
>NW_005353406.1:199740-201478 GCF_000412655.1 Myotis brandtii
GGTGGGGTGGGGTGGTGGGGTCCTCACTGTCCTGGGCTCAGACAGACAGAGCCGCTGGCAACATGGACGGGCCGGCCTGTGGCATCAGCTTCTCTTCTGCTGGCAAATGCGTAGGAGCGAGTGGCTGGGGCACGGGGCTTAAGTAAAGATGTATTTTAAATATATACACATATTATTTCAGAGACAAAGGGAGAGGGGGAGAGAGAGAAACATCAGGATGAGAGAGAATCATGGATCGGCTGCCTCCAGCCCGCCCCACACTGGGATGGAGCCTGCAGCCTGGGCCTGTGCCCTGAGCGGGAATCAAACCGTGACCTCCTGGCTCATAGGTCGATGCTCAACCTCTGAGTCGTGCTGGGCTGTTTAACGTTTAAGAAACTGCTGTGACGTTCGGCCGGATTCTGGAGCTTACCCCGTGGGGGTGCGCCTGGCATCCGTGCTCTCACCCTCGCCCTCACCCAACATCTGCACCCTCGCCCGGCGTCCGCGCCCGTGCCCGCCCGGCCTTCCTCCCAGGCTGCAGCGGCACCTCCTCGCAGCTTTAACTCGCATTTCCACGGTGAAAGGGACGCTGTAAACCTTTCCCGGAGCTGCTTCAGCCCTCGAACATCATCTTGGGTTGAACGTCTGTCCAAACCTCTCGCCTCGCCCACTCACTGAGCTGGGCAAATGCAAGCACACGGGAGGCGACAAGCCGACAGCCCGCGAACCTGCGGCCACACCAGCTGGAGGCGGCCTCCCCCCCAGGAACCGGCGAAGCCCGGTCCGTGCTGCCGGCAGGAAGGGAAGTCAGTGCAGGGACACGGGACCTTCACATGGAGCGACGTAGCCGGTGAGACACTGAGATCGACCTGCGAGGCCAGAGTAACCGCGGGGCGGGGTCCAGAACAAAGGCCAGAGCCGGCGGAGAGAGGGCGTTTCACGCTGACCGGTGCCGTCAATCACGAGAGCACAACCAGGCCCCTTGGCGGGTGGCCCAGTGGTCAGAGCGGCGGCCCGCACACCGAGTGGTCTCAGGTTCCATTCCTGGTCGAGGGCACGTCCCTGGGTCGCAGGCTGGACCCCGGCCCTGGTCGGGGCCCCTGTGGGAGGCAACCCATCGATTGTCTCTCTTTCTTTCTCTCCCGCTCCCTTCCACTCTCTCCAGAGAGCAATGGAATGAACAACAATAAAAAAATGTGTTTTTTTCTGGTTTCTTAAGGTGAACAATAAGGTAGTTGACTTAAGACTGTTTTCCTTTCACGACACACGACACGCGTTTTGTTGTTGTTCGTCCTCACCCGAGGATATTTTTCCCACCGATTGATTTTGAGAGAGAGTGGAGGGAGGAAGAAAGGGAAGGGAGGGGGGAGAGAAACATGGATGAGAGAGACATTGATGGATTGGTTTCCTTCCACAAACGCTCCAACCCGGGTCGGGGATCGAACCTGCAACCCAGGCACGTGCCCTTGACTGGAATCGAACCGCAACCCTTCAGCTGAGGCTCTAACCGCTGAGCCACCGGCCAAGGCTCTAACCACATTTTAACACAATGGATCTATTTACAACAGCACAAGAGCAGCAGGAAGTAGTCGGGGATGCAGGGCTGGCTAAACACTAGAAACAAGGCAACTATCACAGCAGACGCAGGAGAGACGCCAACCCCCTTCCTCAGAGCATCAGTGAACGAGGCCCCGGAGGGAGAGTTCACCCGACAAAGGCACGGACAGGGCCACGCAGCTGACATCAGGCCGAGAGC
>NW_005353406.1:202756-210457 GCF_000412655.1 Myotis brandtii
CCCAAATCCCAGCCCAAATCCCAACCCAAATCCCAACCCAAATCGGCACCGCCCACTGCTCTGTGGGTGACGTCACTGAGTGGCCGCAGGGGCCGAGCCACCCACCCGCCTGCGGGGTGTTGGGCTGGTTCCGTCCCGGCCTTGAGCGCCATGCAGGGATCTGCGTGTGGTCACTGCATTTCTCTTGGGAAGGTGCCCGGCGAGCCCAGGACGCCTGAGCGAGGCTGGAGGGCGAGGGGTCTCCCGGGCACCGTCTGAGGGAGGGTCCTGCCAACACCTTCGTGGGCTTCGGCCCGGAACTGAGAGGTACGTGTGTGTTCGAAGCTCATTTGTTTTGACTGCCCCAGGGGCCGGCACGGAGCAGCACTGGGTCCCAGCGCCTGTGGGCCAGCCCGGCGGCCACAGCTTCTCCCCCAGGTCACGGTCAGGGGACTTCGGTGGGGACTTCGCTGCCCTGGGGCCAAGGCAGGTCCCAGCCCTGCCTTCTGGGTCCCGAGGTCCAGGGAGCCGCCTGGGATCGTCCTGGATCGGGGGAGGTTGTGGCTGTGTGCACAGCACCCCAGGAAGGCCCATGGCCCAGTCCCCCACGTGGCCCTGCTCACTGTGGCTGCCACCTGAGATGCCACGCTGCCTCCCACACTGCCCTCCACGCTGCCTCCCACACTGCCCTCCACGCTGCCTCCCACACTGCCCTCCACGCTGCCTCCCACACTGCCCTCCACGCTGCCTCCCACACTGCCCTCCACGCTGCCTCCCACACTGCCCTCCACGCTGCCTCCCACACTGCCCTCCACGCTGCCTCCCACACTGCCCTCCACGCTGCCTCCCACACTGCCCTCCACGCTGCCTCCCACACTGCCCTCCACGCTGCCTCCCACACTGCCCTCCACGCTGCCTCCCACACTGTCCTCCACGCTGCCTCCCACACTGCCCTCCACGCTGCCTCCCACACTGCCCTCCACGCTGCCTCCCACACTGCCCTCCACGCTGCCTCCCACACTGCCCTCCACGCTGCCTCCCACACTGCCCTCCACGCTGCCTCCCACACTGCCCTCCACGCTGCCTCCCACACTGCCCTCCACGCTGCCTCCCACACTGCCCTCCACGCTGCCTCCCACACTGCCCTCCACGCTGCCTCCCACACTGCCCTCCACGCTGCCTCCCACACTGCCCTCCACGCTGCCTCCCACACTGCCCTCCACGCTGCCTCCCACACTGCCCTCCACGCTGCCTCCCACACTGTCCTCCACGCTGCCTCCCACACTGCCCTCCACGCTGCCTCCCACACTGCCCTCCACGCTGCCTCCCACACTGCCCTCCACGCTGCCTCCCACACTGCCCTCCACGCTGCCTCCCACACTGCCCTCCACGCTGCCTCCCACACTGCCCTCCACGCTGCCTCCCACACTGCCCTCCACGCTGCCTCCCACACTGCCCTCCACGCTGCCTCCCACACTGCCCTCCACGCTGCCTCCCACACTGCCCTCCACGCTGCCTCCCACACTGCCCTCCACGCTGCCTCCCACACTGCCCTCCACGCTGCCTCCCACACTGCCCTCCACGCTGCCTCCCACACTGTCCTCCACGCTGCCTCCCACACTGCCCTCCACGCTGCCTCCCACACTGCCCTCCACGCTGCCTCCCACACTGCCCTCCACGCTGCCTCCCACACTGCCCTCCACGCTGCCTCCCACACTGCCCTCCACGCTGCCTCCCACACTGCCCTCCACGCTGCCTCCCACACTGCCCTCCACGCTGCCTCCCACACTGCCCTCCACGCTGCCTCCCACACTGCCCTCCACGCTGCCTCCCACACTGCCCTCCACGCTGCCTCCCACACTGCCCTCCACGCTGCCTCCCACACTGCCCTCCACGCTGCCTCCCACACTGCCCTCCACGCTGCCTCCCACACTGTCCTCCACGCTGCCTCCCACACTGCCCTCCACGCTGCCTCCCACACTGCCCTCCACGCTGCCTCCCACACTGCCCTCCACGCTGCCTCCCACACTGCCCTCCACGCTGCCTCCCACACTGCCCTCCACGCTGCCTCCCACACTGCCCTCCACGCTGCCTCCCACACTGCCCTCCACGCTGCCTCCCACACTGCCCTCCACGCTGCCTCCCACACTGCCCTCCACGCTGCCTCCCACACTGCCCTCCACGCTGCCTCCCACACTGCCCTCCACGCTGCCTCCCACACTGTCCTCAACGCTGCCCTCCACGCTGCCTCCCACGCTGCCCTCCACGCTGCCTCCCACACTGCCCTCCACGCTGCCTCCCACACTGCCCTCCACGCTGCCTCCCACACTGCCCTCCACGCTGCCTCCCACACTGCCCTCCACGCTGCCTCCCACACTGCCCTCCACGCTGCCTCCCACACTGCCCTCCACGCTGCCTCCCACACTGCCCTCCACGCTGCCTCCCACACTGCCCTCCACGCTGCCTCCCACACTGCCCTCCACGCTGCCTCCCACACTGCCCTCCACGCTGCCTCCCACACTGCCCTCCACGCTGCCTCCCACACTGCCCTCCACGCTGCCTCCCACACTGTCCTCCACGCTGCCTCCCACACTGCCCTCCACGCTGCCTCCCACACTGCCCTCCACGCTGCCTCCCACACTGCCCTCCACGCTGCCTCCCACACTGCCCTCCACGCTGCCTCCCACACTGCCCTCCACGCTGCCTCCCACACTGCCCTCCACGCTGCCTCCCACACTGCCCTCCACGCTGCCTCCCACACTGCCCTCCACGCTGCCTCCCACACTGCCCTCCACGCTGCCTCCCACACTGCCCTCCACGCTGCCTCCCACACTGCCCTCCACGCTGCCTCCCACACTGTCCTCAACGCTGCCCTCCACGCTGCCTCCCACGCTGCCCTCCACGCTGCCTCCCACACTGCCCTCCACGCTGCCTCCCACACTGCCCTCCACGCTGCCTCCCACACTGCCCTCCACGCTGCCTCCCACACTGCCCTCCACGCTGCCTCCCACACTGCCCTCCACGCTGCCTCCCACACTGCCCTCCACGCTGCCTCCCACACTGCCCTCCACGCTGCCTCCCACACTGCCCTCCACGCTGCCTCCCACACTGCCCTCCACGCTGCCTCCCACACTGCCCTCCACGCTGCCTCCCACACTGCCCTCCACGCTGCCTCCCACACTGCCCTCCACGCTGCCTCCCACACTGTCCTCCACGCTGCCTCCCACACTGCCCTCCACGCTGCCTCCCACACTGCCCTCCACGCTGCCTCCCACACTGCCCTCCACGCTGCCTCCCACACTGCCCTCCACGCTGCCTCCCACACTGCCCTCCACGCTGCCTCCCACACTGCCCTCCACGCTGCCTCCCACACTGCCCTCCACGCTGCCTCCCACACTGCCCTCCACGCTGCCTCCCACACTGCCCTCCACGCTGCCTCCCACACTGCCCTCCACGCTGCCTCCCACACTGCCCTCCACGCTGCCTCCCACACTGTCCTCAACGCTGCCCTCCACGCTGCCTCCCACGCTGCCCTCCACGCTGCCTCCCACACTGCCCTCCACGCTGCCTCCCACACTGCCCTCCACGCTGCCTCCCACACTGCCCTCCACGCTGCCTCCCACACTGCCCTCCACGCTGCCTCCCACACTGCCCTCCACGCTGCCTCCCACACTGCCCTCCACGCTGCCTCCCACACTGCCCTCCACGCTGCCTCCCACACTGCCCTCCACGCTGCCTCCCACACTGCCCTCCACGCTGCCTCCCACACTGCCCTCCACGCTGCCTCCCACACTGCCCTCCACGCTGCCTCCCACACTGCCCTCCACGCTGCCTCCCACACTGTCCTCCACGCTGCCTCCCACACTGCCCTCCACGCTGCCTCCCACACTGCCCTCCACGCTGCCTCCCACACTGCCCTCCACGCTGCCTCCCACACTGCCCTCCACGCTGCCTCCCACACTGCCCTCCACGCTGCCTCCCACACTGCCCTCCACGCTGCCTCCCACACTGCCCTCCACGCTGCCTCCCACACTGCCCTCCACGCTGCCTCCCACACTGCCCTCCACGCTGCCTCCCACACTGCCCTCCACGCTGCCTCCCACACTGCCCTCCACGCTGCCTCCCACACTGTCCTCAACGCTGCCCTCCACGCTGCCTCCCACGCTGCCCTCCACGCTGCCTCCCACACTGCCCTCCACGCTGCCTCCCACACTGCCCTCCACGCTGCCTCCCACACTGCCCTCCACGCTGCCTCCCACACTGCCCTCCACGCTGCCTCCCACACTGCCCTCCACGCTGCCTCCCACACTGCCCTCCACGCTGCCTCCCACACTGCCCTCCACGCTGCCTCCCACACTGCCCTCCACGCTGCCTCCCACACTGCCCTCCACGCTGCCTCCCACACTGCCCTCCACGCTGCCTCCCACACTGCCCTCCACGCTGCCTCCCACACTGCCCTCCACGCTGCCTCCCACACTGTCCTCCACGCTGCCTCCCACACTGCCCTCCACGCTGCCTCCCACACTGCCCTCCACGCTGCCTCCCACACTGCCCTCCACGCTGCCTCCCACACTGCCCTCCACGCTGCCTCCCACACTGCCCTCCACGCTGCCTCCCACACTGCCCTCCACGCTGCCTCCCACACTGCCCTCCACGCTGCCTCCCACACTGCCCTCCACGCTGCCTCCCACACTGCCCTCCACGCTGCCTCCCACACTGCCCTCCACGCTGCCTCCCACACTGCCCTCCACGCTGCCTCCCACACTGTCCTCAACGCTGCCCTCCACGCTGCCTCCCACGCTGCCCTCCACGCTGCCTCCCACACTGCCCTCCACGCTGCCTCCCACACTGCCCTCCACGCTGCCTCCCACACTGCCCTCCACGCTGCCTCCCACACTGCCCTCCACGCTGCCTCCCACACTGCCCTCCACGCTGCCTCCCACACTGCCCTCCACGCTGCCTCCCACACTGCCCTCCACGCTGCCTCCCACACTGCCCTCCACGCTGCCTCCCACACTGCCCTCCACGCTGCCTCCCACACTGCCCTCCACGCTGCCTCCCACACTGCCCTCCACGCTGCCTCCCACACTGCCCTCCACGCTGCCTCCCACACTGTCCTCCACGCTGCCTCCCACACTGCCCTCCACGCTGCCTCCCACACTGCCCTCCACGCTGCCTCCCACACTGCCCTCCACGCTGCCTCCCACACTGCCCTCCACGCTGCCTCCCACACTGCCCTCCACGCTGCCTCCCACACTGCCCTCCACGCTGCCTCCCACACTGCCCTCCACGCTGCCTCCCACACTGCCCTCCACGCTGCCTCCCACACTGCCCTCCACGCTGCCTCCCACACTGCCCTCCACGCTGCCTCCCACACTGCCCTCCACGCTGCCTCCCACACTGTCCTCAACGCTGCCCTCCACGCTGCCTCCCACGCTGCCCTCCACGCTGCCTCCCACACTGCCCTCCACGCTGCCTCCCACACTGCCCTCCACGCTGCCTCCCACACTGCCCTCCACGCTGCCTCCCACACTGCCCTCCACGCTGCCTCCCACACTGCCCTCCACGCTGCCTCCCACACTGCCCTCCACGCTGCCTCCCACACTGCCCTCCACGCTGCCTCCCACACTGCCCTCCACGCTGCCTCCCACACTGCCCTCCACGCTGCCTCCCACACTGCCCTCCACGCTGCCTCCCACACTGCCCTCCACGCTGCCTCCCACACTGCCCTCCACGCTGCCTCCCACACTGTCCTCCACGCTGCCTCCCACACTGCCCTCCACGCTGCCTCCCACACTGCCCTCCACGCTGCCTCCCACACTGCCCTCCACGCTGCCTCCCACACTGCCCTCCACGCTGCCTCCCACACTGCCCTCCACGCTGCCTCCCACACTGCCCTCCACGCTGCCTCCCACACTGCCCTCCACGCTGCCTCCCACACTGCCCTCCACGCTGCCTCCCACACTGCCCTCCACGCTGCCTCCCACACTGCCCTCCACGCTGCCTCCCACACTGCCCTCCACGCTGCCTCCCACACTGTCCTCAACGCTGCCCTCCACGCTGCCTCCCACGCTGCCCTCCACGCTGCCTCCCACACTGCCCTCCACGCTGCCTCCCACACTGCCCTCCACGCTGCCTCCCACACTGCCCTCCACGCTGCCTCCCACACTGCCCTCCACGCTGCCTCCCACACTGCCCTCCACGCTGCCTCCCACACTGCCCTCCACGCTGCCTCCCACACTGCCCTCCACGCTGCCTCCCACACTGCCCTCCACGCTGCCTCCCACACTGCCCTCCACGCTGCCTCCCACACTGCCCTCCACGCTGCCTCCCACACTGCCCTCCACGCTGCCTCCCACACTGCCCTCCACGCTGCCTCCCACACTGTCCTCCACGCTGCCTCCCACACTGCCCTCCACGCTGCCTCCCACACTGCCCTCCACGCTGCCTCCCACACTGCCCTCCACGCTGCCTCCCACACTGCCCTCCACGCTGCCTCCCACACTGCCCTCCACGCTGCCTCCCACACTGCCCTCCACGCTGCCTCCCACACTGCCCTCCACGCTGCCTCCCACACTGCCCTCCACGCTGCCTCCCACACTGCCCTCCACGCTGCCTCCCACACTGCCCTCCACGCTGCCTCCCACACTGCCCTCCACGCTGCCTCCCACACTGTCCTCAACGCTGCCCTCCACGCTGCCTCCCACGCTGCCCTCCACGCTGCCTCCCACACTGCCCTCCACGCTGCCTCCCACACTGCCCTCCACGCTGCCTCCCACACTGCCCTCCACGCTGCCTCCCACACTGCCCTCCACGCTGCCTCCCACACTGCCCTCCACGCTGCCTCCCACACTGCCCTCCACGCTGCCTCCCACACTGCCCTCCACGCTGCCTCCCACACTGCCCTCCACGCTGCCTCCCACACTGCCCTCCACGCTGCCTCCCACACTGCCCTCCACGCTGCCTCCCACACTGCCCTCCACGCTGCCTCCCACACTGCCCTCCACGCTGCCTCCCACACTGTCCTCCACGCTGCCTCCCACACTGCCCTCCACGCTGCCTCCCACACTGCCCTCCACGCTGCCTCCCACACTGCCCTCCACGCTGCCTCCCACACTGCCCTCCACGCTGCCTCCCACACTGCCCTCCACGCTGCCTCCCACACTGCCCTCCACGCTGCCTCCCACACTGCCCTCCACGCTGCCTCCCACACTGCCCTCCACGCTGCCTCCCACACTGCCCTCCACGCTGCCTCCCACACTGCCCTCCACGCTGCCTCCCACACTGCCCTCCACGCTGCCTCCCACACTGTCCTCAACGCTGCCCTCCACGCTGCCTCCCACGCTGCCCTCCACGCTGCCTCCCACACTGCCCTCCACGCTGCCTCCCACACTGCCCTCCACGCTGCCTCCCACACTGCCCTCCACGCTGCCTCCCACACTGCCCTCCACGCTGCCTCCCACACTGCCCTCCACGCTGCCTCCCACACTGCCCTCCACGCTGCCTCCCACACTGCCCTCCACGCTGCCTCCCACACTGCCCTCCACGCTGCCTCCCACACTGTGCCCGTCCCTGCCCCGTCCCTGCCCCGTCCCCGCCCCCCAGGTGAGGATGGGACAGTGACTCGGCATCTGCCTTCCTCTGCAGGATGGTTGCCTCTTCCCTCCATTTAACCCTTTACCACAAGCGCTTCTGTGACTTTCTGCTATACTTTGGGTTAAA
>NW_005353406.1:210699-210983 GCF_000412655.1 Myotis brandtii
GTCCCTGCCCGTCCCTGCCCCGTCCCTGCCCCCAGGTGAGGATGGGACAGCGCCTCGGCATCTGCCTTCATCTGCAGGATGGTTGCCTCTTCCCTCCATTTAATCCTTTACCACAAGCGCTTCTGTGACTTTCTCCTGTACTTTGGGTTAAATCCTGGTGCTGTATTTTGTTGCCCAAACCCGGTGCATGGGGCGCCGTGTAGCTCTGGGGAGGGATGAGCGAATGCCTGGGTGCTGACACGGTCTCCCCCCAGGTGGGGGCCCCACGCCCTTGCCATGCGGCT
>NW_005353406.1:211428-212256 GCF_000412655.1 Myotis brandtii
CTCCCTCCATGCCGCGGGGTCGCCTGCACATGCACACCCGTGGCCTCACACGTGGGCTTCGTGCGGCACCGTCGTCAGCGTCACCTTCTCGGTTCGGCGGTCCGGGTGTCAGGGCCTCCTTCCTTCTTGTGGCCGATCACGCTCCCGTGGGAGGGGCCTCAGCCCGGGGCTCATTGTCTGCCAACGGCATTCAGCCCAGAGGAAGCTGTTTTCTTTAAAAAAATATCTTTACTGATGTCAGAGAGGAAGGGAGGGGGAGAGAGATAGAAACATCAACGATGAGAGAGAATCATGATCGGCCGCCTCCTGCACGCCCCCCACTGGGGATGGAGCCCGCAACCCGGGCCTGTGCTCTGACGGGAATGGAACCGTGACCTCCTGGCTCACAGGTCGGTGCTCAACCCCTGAGCCACGCCGGCCGGGCCAGCGGGAGCTTCTGAAACCACCTTGGTTGAAGTCTCCGCTGCTTGAAGCCTTCCAGGGCTTAGCAAGACCCACGAGGTCTTGTGTGGGCAGCCCTGGGACCCAGGGTTCCCCCCATAGCCCCGCACCCCCGGCTCCACGCCGCTGGCCGGCTCCCTAGTCCTGTTGTCACCGGCTCGGCGCTGCCCCAGCTGCCCACACGCCCGCTCACAACCCTGTGCCCCTCGCCCATCCCTCTGCCGGGCTTGGCTCAGCCTCTGGGTCCCCATCAGAAAGTCACCTCCAGGAATGCCTGCCCTCCTTCCTCTCGGCCGTGCCGCCCCCCTACCAGGCTGACCGTGGGCCCATAAAGCCCAGCGCCACCCCGGCCTGCAGCCTGGAGCTCACGGAGGGAGGGCACCGCCT
>NW_005353406.1:214475-216381 GCF_000412655.1 Myotis brandtii
AGTGCCACTGAGGCACTGAGTTCACACTCAGGTCCCGCCGACTCGGGGCTGCCACCCAGGTGCCGCCGGCAAAGGCATGAGGTGCAGCTGAGCCGTGGGGGGTCGGGTGGGCGTGTGGGGGTCCGAGTCCCCCATGTGCCTGGCCCTGCCCCTGCCCCTGCCTCCGGGAGGGCACCCTTCCATGCTACTGCCACACCCTTTGTTGGGTGGCCTTGTTTTTATGAAACAGAAGTTACGGGAGGTGCAGCGCGCAGATCATCAGGGTGCGATTCACAAATACAGGCCGTGACCAGCTCCACCCGCGGGGCCGCCTCCACCTCCGCCTCCCGGGAGTGGGCGGCGCCCAGGAAGCGGGTCACACGGACGGAACTGAACGGCACGCGTCCTCCTGCCCCGGCTCCACCCTCAGCCCGATTTCTGCGATTTACCCACGGACTTGGCTCTTCTTTCCTGTGGAGCGGTGCTCCGCCACGTGACCACGTGGAAGGGCACCCACGGCTCGTTCACGTGGCTGGATGGTTCCAGGTGCTCACTCCCAGGGGATGGTTCCAGGTGCTCACTCCCCGGGGATGGTTCGCGTGCCTCCAGCTGGCCCCTGCACGGCATTGGCCTATACCCGCTCCAAAAATATGACATATTTTTATTTTTAAAAAAATCGATAAATCATTTGTGGGGCTGTTGCCAGCAATTCACAGCAGAGTTAACCCTTCTCTGCCAAGAGGGCCGTGTGCCCGGCCCCCGTCTCCAGTCCCGCCTCCCCGTCCTGGGCAGGTGGGTGGGGGGCAGGCTGGCCTCCGGGCAGGAGTCGATGGGCTGGCCAACCGGAGACGGAGCAGGTGCCCACCACGCCCGCTCCAGTGAGCCGCCCGGAGGGGCAGCATTACCGTGGAAGTGGCCTGGCCCCAACCACCGGTTTTGGCTTTGAAACCGGCCGATGTTTTGGCAGCAGACCCGCCCCCGACGCTGTCTCTGGGCTCATGTTTCCATCCGCGTCGCCTCGCGCATATGCCACCTCCAGGCCGCCTCTACCTCGGAGGCCCCTTCCTGTCCTGGGTTCAGCCCTCGTCACCGGCCGAGGTGGCCAAGCCTCCCAGCGCCCCCCCAACGCCGCAGCCCTGCCCTGACTTGGCGTCCAAGGCCCCGCCTGCTCCTGGCCCACAGGGGCCGCCTCCCCCACTGTCATGCCTTCACCCTGTCCAGCCTGGGCGGTGATTTCTTTCTTTTGATTTTATTTTATATTTTTTATTGGTTTCAGAGAGAAAGGAGGGAGAGGGAGAGAGAGACAGAGACATCAATGATGAGAGAGAATCATGGATCGGCTGCCTCCTGCACGTCCCACACTGGGGATCGAGCCTGCAACCCAGGCGTGTGCCCTGACCGGGAATCGAACCTTGACCTCTTGGTTCATAGATCGATGCTTAACCATTGAGCCACGTCGGCCAGGCTCCATTGATTTTTAGAGAGAGTCGAAGGGAGGGGGAGAGATAGAGAGAGAGAAACATCGGTGTGAGAGAGACACATCAATTGGTTGCGGCCAGGGATGGAGCCTGCAACCGAGGTACATGCCCTGGACCTGGAATCGAACTGGGACCCTTCAGTCCACTGGCTGACGCTCTACCCAGGGAGCCGAACCAGCGAGGGTGTTAAAACAAACATGATCATTAAACAGCAACACCTTCAACTGCACCAAGTCCCTTGAGGGCGGCCGCGGTTGCCTTTGCTCTGTGATGTGCACGCGGCAGAGCAAAGGGTCTGAGGGGCAGCCGGCCGGCCTCTGGGACCCAGCCCAGCCACACGTGCATTCATCCACCGCAAGCAGCAGACACGCCCGTGTGCCAGGCCGTGGGCTGCACTTGGGGTGCTCCCAGCCCCGGCGGGGTGCTGGGGAGCCAGGAGCCCCCGTGAT
>NW_005353406.1:219336-220031 GCF_000412655.1 Myotis brandtii
TGTGTGTTTGCTGGTGGGAACAGAGCTGCTGCAAACATTCTGGTGCAGGTGTTTGGAGGGAACCGTGTCCTCATTTCTTTTGGGGAAACACCCGGGTGAGGGGCTGGGTCCCCCTGGCGGGTGTCATGTGAGGTGGCAGCTTTCCCAGGGGCCTGGCGGGCAGTGTGGGCCGGGTCAGCCCTGGTGACCAGTGACGGCCAAGAGGGAGTCCGCGTGCTCAGCGGCCCCGTGTGCACCTTCCCTCCCGAGGCGTCCGCTTGTTTGCATGGGGGTTGGGGCAGGAAAGGGATCCCCCAGGACCCACCCCCGGGTCCGGCAGCTTTGTTGAGACGGAGGACACACAGCTCTCTGCTAGTTAGGTCGGTGTAGCCCAGAGGCCTGACTGACGTTATTGTGAAATGATCACCCCAACGTTCCGTTGACAGCCCCCCCCCCCACGGGCTTTCGGGGCCGCTCTCTCAGCCTCTCCCGTGAGCGCAGCGAGGCAGCCCAGCCTCTGCGCAGGCAGCCCAGGCTCTCGGACGCTCAGGGGCGCATCTCCACCGCCCCACCTCCTCCATCCTGTGCCCAGGCCCCTCTAGAACATTCCAACCCACCCTTGGCTGGGCCGGAAAGGGATCCCACAGGACCCCGCCCCCTGGCACCCCTGAGTGGCTGCACCAGCCCCCGCCTGGCTTCTGCCCTGGGGGGGGGGG
>NW_005353406.1:220041-220812 GCF_000412655.1 Myotis brandtii
ACAAAGACCTCAGAAACTCGGCAGACCCGGTCCCATCTGTTGCTATGGTTACGAGGAGGGAACAATTTCCTGTGCGGTATCTTGTGATCGCGCCTGCCGGATGCAGGGCCAGATCAGGAGAGATGCCGCTGCTCCGGCTGTCGGGCCGCGTGTGCCGGTGACGGGCCGCCCCCTGGTCAGAGATGGTCAGGCCTCACCAAGCAGGTCAGGGTGTTACCTCCGGGCTCTGTTCCCGGCCAACGAGATCAAGTGGCCTGGGGCCGGGTGCAGAGGCGGGAGTGAGCCCGTCTGCAAACCCGCCAGGACAGGCGTCCCCTCCGCATGGACCTGGGGGGCTGCGCCTCCCCACGGGCGGCCCATAGCAGGAGCCCGGTGTCTGGGGGGAGGCAGGGGGCGCCCCAGGATCCAGACTGGTCACGGGCCCCAGGGGCCGGCTGTGGAGCAGCCTCGGGGACCCCTGAGATGTCCCCTCCGAGGGGGCGGGCCCTCTGCCTGCTCTCCACCCCCGGAGCCCCTGCCATCTGTCCGTGACCGGAGGGAGAAGCGCCCTGCGTTGGAGCCATAATGCGATCGCTTCTGCGATTTGTCACATTATTCGGAGGAGCCGGCAGACAGGAAAGGGAAGTCGTTTGATTCTATTATGTGGGAATTAGCTCGCAGCCCAGGCTGTTCCTTGTTAGAGCAATTTCTCTCCATTTGTTTCGGGAGAAAATTGCCTGTACGTCTTCATCTGGCCCCGCGGCTGCCGGCAGCCAGGAGAAGGGGGGCCTG
>NW_005353406.1:225161-225728 GCF_000412655.1 Myotis brandtii
CTTCCTTCTCCAGAGCGGGGTCCCCCCCCCTCCCGCACCCTCTCCTTTCTCACACTGCAGTGACATCTGTAGTTCGGAAAGCGGCAAAGATGAGTGCAGGTGAGTGCTGGGGCCGGCAGCCTGACCCAGCGCGCACCGCGCTCTCCCGGCTCCAGCAGGTCTAAAAGCTGCTCTCATCCCGCAACTCGCCCGCCAAGCTGATTCACTGACCAAATTGGCCATTGAAAATCCTAAAGCCCGTGTCCTCCGCGCCCTCCCTCCTGATTGATGGGGCCGCAGGGAGGCCCGAGTCTCTGGCTTATTTTTTTACGGGTGATCTCCAGGGAGGAGGCGCCATGCTCACCCAGCCCCGTGGCCGGGAGGTAGGGGGGCAGGATCTAGCCGGGGCCTTATCTTCGGGGCTGGCCACCCTCCCCGGGTTCCGGTTCGGTCCCCGCAGCAGGAGGAGGCCCGGAGGTGTGTGTCCCCAGGAGGGGGCCAGGGGAGAGGGGCCTGGCATCCGTTCCGGGGGAGTGGTGGCAGGGCCAGGCTGCCCGCAGGGCCTCCAGGAGACTGAGGGCGCCCTGC
>NW_005353406.1:226252-226464 GCF_000412655.1 Myotis brandtii
CCCTGCCTCCCCCCGCCGCCCCCCGGGCTCACTGGCTGTCCTGAGCGGGCGCAGATGGCACATTATTCCTCAGGCCTGGTGAGGCCAACAGACCAGGCGCTGACACCCCAGAAAGACAGTGTGTGCTCAGAGACCCCAGGAGCAGGGGACACGCAGGGCCCCACGGGAGGCAGCAGGGTGGGTCCCAGGCAGAGCGAGGGGTGAGCCGTGGT
>NW_005353406.1:231066-233588 GCF_000412655.1 Myotis brandtii
GAGGCCGGGCCCCAGGAGGCGGAATGGAGCCCCCCACCCCCCCGCCACCAGGGAGTCCGGACCCTGTGCCAGCCTCGTCTCCATGTTAATTACTATCTCATTTTAAACCTTAATTATATAACAAGTGTCACACTAAAAAACCATTATTAAATTTTAAGCCTTTGTAATAATAGCATTTCATTACATTTTGATGACTTTATAACTATGGTTTTTTATTATTTGTTCCATGTTATTTTATGATGGCGCAGTGAGAGTTTTAATATCTAATTACAGTACCGGTGATCATTAAACGCGACTGATGCACGCGGGTGCTGGGGCCGGGCCCCGGGAGCGCCGACAGGCCTCGGGTGGGCGTCTCTCTGCGCGGTCGATGGAGGTGTCCTTGCCCAGCCGGACACCTTGCATCTCCAGGGCACTGTGAGCTGGACCTGGACACGGCCTGGGCTCCAGGTGCTGGTCCTGGGGGGGTGCACCCTCTGGGGTCCTTGGCCCCCAGCAGCCCCCTCTTCCCTTGACCGCTGCCTACACGGGTGACAGGCCTCCCGCCTCCCGACAGGGCTCCCACCCCACAGGGAAGGCTGCTGGGCCCCAGGCCTGGACGCCAGGACTGAGAGAACATCTGGACTGTGGGAGACCTGGACGGGGGACACCTGGATGGGGGGACACCTGGACTGGGGGACACCTGGACTGAGAGAATGCCTGTCCTGGGCGAACACCTGGACGGGGGACACCTGGATGGAGGGACACCTGGACTGAGAGAACACCTGGATGGAGGGACACCTGGCCTGGGGGATCCCTGCCCTCGGGCTGCACCCCCACCGCCGGGATGTGCTGCCACAGCCCTGCCCGGGACGTGGGTCTTCGGCTCTGACCCCGCCCCTAGGCAGCCCCGGGCCAGGCCTGCACCCCACACCCCAGTCAGAGGCCAGACAACAGAGCTGGCGGGCGAGAACTCGCTTGCTTCCACGTGTGTCCTTTCCTGGGTTCCTTTCAGCCTGTTTGTGTTCCTGAACCTGAAGCGTGTCTCCTGTAGACAGCACGTGGTTGGATCTTGGTTTGTTTTTTAGGGAATCTGACAGTCTCCTTTGTATGTGGTGAGCTGTTTTCCTCCTGCTGCTTTCAAGATTTTGTTCGTCTCTGTCTTCAGTGTTCTGACTGAGATGCATCTGGGCGAGCATCTCTTGGTGTTTGTTCTATTGGAATTCTGAGTTTCTTGGCTGTGAATTTAATATTTTTTTCATCAGATTTGGGAAGTTCCCATTATTTATTCAACTGCGTTTTCTGTCCCTTTCTCTCCCCCGTTGCTGCCTCTTCCTGTTGTCCCAGGGCCGCCTTGGGGCCAGCTTCCATGTCGGAGGAGGGGGTGGAGGGATGGGAGCGTGGAGGGCATGGAGCCATGCTTCCGGGCCTCCCTCTCACCATCCGACCTGGAAAGTCATGCCAAACCCTCTCAGACCCCCCAGACCTATGCCCTTGCCTTGAGTAGAGAGACCGGTGCCTCCAGGGGACCGAGGCCAAGGCCACTGTTTCTAGAACGCTGCAGGGGAGGTGCGGCGGGCTCTGCCGCGGACGCCGTTCTGCGCGCCCACCGATGTGCTGCGAGTCACAGACTCTGCAACAACGCGACTAGAGGAATCGCTTTTCGGTCCGGGCACCGGCCTGTCAGGGCCCCTGGAGCCGGTGATGAGCGTGGCTGAGGGAGAAGCCTGGGCCGCCGCCGGAACACGGGCCCACACCTGCCTCCGCGGAGTCTGCAGGGCGCGGAGGAGCCGGCGGGGCTCAGGGAATGACCAGCCCGTCACAGCAGTGTGCGTTTTTTTAAAAAGAAATAGCGGGTGGATTTGCTGGCTCCTTCCTTCCTTCATCAGCTCACCCTTGGCCCGTGGTCAGTACCTCAGTGAGGCAGGCGTCCTCGCTGCACCCCCACGCTCACGACCCCAGGAGCGCACCTGACCGTGTCTCCCTTCACACCGGCACCCACATTAAACGTGTGAATTCCATTTACATTGGCGGCCCCTGCGGTGGGGGTGGTGCTGAGCAGAGGAGAGGGAGTGTGAGTGGCAGAAGCTCGCCACAGCCCCACCCGTTGCTAGGCTACGCCCATTGTGTCCCGTTGCCTGGGAAACCTGAGCCCGTTGAGGGGCAGCGGTGGGGGCAGGGGGCCTACCCGCTGGCTAGGCTGTGGCCTCACCGTCCTGGAGAGGGTGGGTGATGGCAGCTCGCAGGAGCCGAGCCCCGAGGCCCTGGGGTCGGGAAGGAGCGCAGGGTCCCTGGGCTCTGGGCCCAGATGTGACAGGGCTGCCCAGTGGGTGGAACAGATGTATTTCCATCTGCCCTTCGCTCTGGACAGAAACAAGCCCGCCTGCTCCCTGGACCAGTCACTCCCTGGGTCTCAGTGCGGGCGGGTCATTGGCTTGGGTAACGACTCCACGCTCCTCCCGAGTTCGTCCGGGGAGCTACCTGGACGGGGCGGGGCGGGGACCCAGGCCCAGGGCTCAGGAGGGGGCCAGCGGGCAGCAGAG
>NW_005353406.1:253129-255504 GCF_000412655.1 Myotis brandtii
CGGGCGCACGGCCGTCCGCTGGTCACTTGGCAGCAGAGGAGTCGGAGAACCGCCATCACCTGGCAGGTTCTGTCCCAGGAGCGTAAGCACAGGGTGTTGTCAGAAAACCTGCTTGCACAGCCGCCTCCCGCAGACCTCAGGAGGCGCTCGGTCCTCCGGGGACGAGACGGAATTAGCGCCAGCCCCGTCCTGGCAGCTCCTGGATGATCGCAGGCGCCAGGCCGGCCTTTGCAGCAGCAGCGGCCCAACGGCCACGGCTCCCACGGCCACGGCTCCCACGGCCACCCCTCAGCCCCGCTGGTCTGGGCCACGTCACAGGACAAGAAGAGGGGTGAGGACCGGGAGGGAGACACGGCTGTCCCTCTATGTAAACACGCTGACCGCACACACACACCTCCCAGTCTTACAGGGGCTGTGAGGTGGGAGGAGGAGGCACTAGGAGCACTGCTGCCAGCAGCCACACTCCCGGGGAAAAGCAGCGGGAACACACCCGTCGCCATGGCGACAGGGCCTGAGCGCTGGGCAGGAAGCAGCCCAGCCTCTCAGATTCGAAAAGATGGCACTTCCACTGGGGAACCGGGGAGCTTCAGTGGCCGGACAGGCGAGTAGGGAGACTCGGTGTTAAATGTCCCGTTTCCTGTAAAACAACCTGGAAATCAAATGCAATTTCATGTCAAATCCTCACGGCTTTCCTCGTGGCGGTTGCCGCTTCCCGCGGAACGTGGAGGCCCAGGAAGAGGCAGCCACGTGTGAAGCAGCAGCAGCAAGTACAGGACCTGTCCCACCAACTGTGAGGACGCGGACAGCCGGGGCCGGCAAGCGGCCAGCGGGAAGCCAGGTCTGTGTGTGCGGCGGTGGGGGGAGACAGCCTGGCCCGCGCACACAGAGGCACCTGCTCCGGTGTCTCCACATCTGCAGGGTCAGGTGACTACCCAGGGGATGGCCACCCACCAAGAAGCGGAGAATTGTCATCAGGGCCCGCTCTGCTGCGGGGAACGCGCTTCCGACGGGCGGACGTCCTGCACAGGAAACAGAACTTTCAAACACGTGGAAGAAACTCCCGCACTGGCTTCGGGATATCAGAGGCCACAGAGCTCTCTTACAGCACACGCCAACACAGGCATGACACACAGCACACGCCAACACGGGCATGACACACAGCACACGCCAACACGGGCATGACACACAGCACACGCCAACACGGGCATGACACACAGCACACGCCAACACGGGCATGACACACAGCACACACCAACATGAGCATGACACGCAGCACATGCCAACACAGGCATGACGCACAGCACACGCCAACACGGACATGACACATAGCACACGCCAACACGGGCATGACACATAGCACACGCCAACACGGGCATGACACACAGCACACGCCAACATGGGCATGACACAGCACATGCCAACACGGGCATGACACACAGCACACGCCAACATGAGCATGACACACAGCACACGCCAACACGGGCATGGCACGTAGCACACACCAACACGGGCATGGCACGTAGCACACACCACATGGGCATGACACAGCACATGCCAACACGGGCATGACACACAGCACACGCCAACACGGGCATGACACACAGCACACACCAACACGGGCATGACACGTAGCACACGCCAACATGAGCATGACACGCAGCACACACCAACACGGGCATGACACGTAGCACACACAAACACGGGCATGACACGGAAGCCTGGTGAACTGACTGTCCATAAGCAATAGGTTCTGTGGGACACAAGGCGCCCTAAAGAAAGTTAACAGAGGCCCAGAGCGGGAGGAAGTGCTGGCCGCAGCCTAACAGACAAATGACTCTTCCGCGTGTATAACAGCGCTGGTTCCGGTCGATGAGACAATACGGGAGAGGAACCGATTGGAGAGCAGGCAGGGTCCGATGACCCAGTTAACAGACGAGGGAACTGAGCCGATGACGTGGGGAGAGGGGCCCTTTCCGGGGGAACTGGGTTTGAACGCAAGCGAAGCAACGGTCTTATCCGCATCGCCTTGAGGAGACCAGGTCCAGCAGGAGCCGCGCCCGTGGGCCTGGGCGCCCCCTGGGAAGGCGGGCCCTGCACCGGCCGGTGCATCTGCCCTTCACACTCCGGAGCCGCGTGGCTTCTGTGCAGGACGAGGAGGGGCCTCCGTTCCCTCCGATGCGTCTTCAGTTCCCTCCACTCAGTAGCCCTTTAGTCCAGGTCGATTCCAAGTTCAGTTTCTATGTCGCTGAGTGCGCAGCCCCGGGAGCTGCCATTGTCCTCCGTCCTGTGCTGGGCGCCACCGGGCCTGAGCGTGTAGGGAAGGTGTCACCTGGATGTGGCCAGGAGCAGCGGGGAGGGGGGCCAGGGGACCCGGA
>NW_005353406.1:256353-257831 GCF_000412655.1 Myotis brandtii
CGTGAAGGCAGCACACACTGCCCAGCCGCGTGGCCGTGGCCACCAGCGCAGCCAGAGGACACTCCCTGGTCACACGCCTTGTGCCGGACACGTGGGGAAGGGCAAGGGGCTGCCGCTCCAACAACCAAACCGGTTCTCTCCTGCCCGTCCCCGGCGAGGCTCCGTGGTTGAGCGTGGACCTAGGAACCAGGAGGTCACGGTTGGATTACCGGTCAGGGCACAGGCCGGGGTTGCAGGCTCAGTCCCCTGTGTGGGGCATGCAGGAGGCAGCCGATCCATGATTCTCTCTCATCATGGATGTTTCTCTCCCTCTCCCTCTCCCTCTCCCTTCCTCTTTAAATATCAATTAAAAAATCTTTAAAGAATAAAAGTAACGAATTGTGTGGCCCCCCAGGTGCTGCAATGCTGCTCGTTGTGCCAGGGTAACTTCGAACCCAAACGCAGCCGATGTGCGCAGGACGCATTTCCAGGGATGGGGCGGGTGCTGGGACGGTCCTTCACCGAGGATTCTCGGAGCCCCTGCGCTGAGCGGGCGGATCCACCCACCCCTGCACAGCCACTGTCCCACCCTGAGGTCGGCACAGTCCCGGAGTGCTGCCTGGAGGAGGAGGCCTTGATGTCCCAGCTTAGGGACCGCCAGCTCCCACCTGGGCCGGCACCCCTCCCCGACACCCTGGTCTCCACAGTGGCGGACATGACGGGCAAACCCACCAGCCCCGGCGTCTGCGACAGGCCCGGAGGCGGCTTTTTGTCCGTTTGATGGATTCCTGGGATGTTCGAGAAAGAAATTAATTTCACTGATTCCTCCAAGCGGTCATTAGAGAAGCTTTTAATGAACACGGGAAAACCCAGCCACTTACCGCAACGGCGTTTCTCTCTAAATAAAACTGACAGGGCCCACGGACGCGGCGTGCAATCCTCGCCGTTTATTAAAACCCATTTGTCACAGTTCATCCGGAGGAAGCTGGTCAGTCAGCCGCGAGGATGTACCGGGTACCTCCTACCGCATCGGATGGTCCGGGAGTTTGCTGATGTGAAAGTCCTAACGCATCGCATGGGGGGGGGTGCCCTCTAAGGGCTTTTCTCGGGGTGCCAGCGGACTTAGTGGGGGCCCTGGCTAGGAAGGCCCCCTCCGTTTCAGGGGGGCTGCCTCAGCTGCAGCACCCCGGCTCCGTCATGCTTCCCCCTGGCAGGGGCTGGGGCCTGGGGGGGGGCCCAGGGGCCCCTCCATTCCCTTCTGTTCCGGAAGGACCTCATTGAGCCCCAGATTCTCATCGCCGAGCTAGAAGCGGGCGGACCCTCCTGAGTGGGGGACGTGTTTCTTCCCCGCACCGTCCCTCCCGGAGCCTCGCCTGCCCAGAACCGGTTTGCAAACCCAGCTTTGTGCTCAGGTCTCGCTCCGCGTCGCTGTTCCCGACCACGAAGCGTCGCGGGCCCAGCGCTGGTGCAGAGGGGCCCTGCTGACAGCCCGCGGCTCC
>NW_005353406.1:258420-259039 GCF_000412655.1 Myotis brandtii
GTGTGACCAGCGCCTTCGACTCCGGGGAGAGGGGTGTCCACCCCCATGAAGGGTCCTCACCTGAGGGGAGCCTGGGCCTGGGCCGCTCCTGCTGGATGAAGGGCCAGCCGTTCCACTAGTGGGTCCCACGTGGAGGGGCTGGAAGGACCTTCCTCGGGTGCCTCTGGGTGCCCCCCCCCCCGCAGCCCGCCCGGATGCAGGTCCCTACAAGTTCATACCTCACGTCCATGCTTACGCCTCGGACATCTACTTTTATTTTTAAGAATATGTTGTGATTGACTTTTAGAGAGAGAGGAAGGGAGGGGGGAGAGAGAGAAACATCAATGATGAGAGAGAACCAAGGACCGGCTGCCTCCTGCACGCCCCACACTGGGGATCGAGCCCGCACCCGGGCCTGTGCCCGGACCGACCGGGAATCCAACAGCGACCTCTTGGCTCATGGTCAGTGGCCAACCACTGAGCCACACCGGCCGCTGCACATCGGGTTCTGAGATGTAGGCGATTTGACTGATGCAAACACGGACTGTCCCTGTGAAGCGCGATGGAACATTCCAGGGTCGGACAGGGCGTGCGGGGCGGCTGGTTCCCGCGGAGGAACCCCCACGCCCTCCCACCTCCA
>NW_005353406.1:259394-262003 GCF_000412655.1 Myotis brandtii
CCAGTGGGCGCGCGTCTGATGGATCGCAGGTTATTTACGGGGCCGGGAGCGGCGCTCACTGCTCAGAAGGTTGCAGATGCAGCCTCAGGCCGAGGCTGGTGCTTCTCACTGCACGGACCGTGTCGTCCGCTGAGCAGAACTGTACATTTCACCGTGTCGGATGCGCGGGCCCTGCTCCTGTTGTGCGACGCTGGTGTGAACCCGTGACCCGGGCAGGGCTGCACCTTCACGGGGTTTCTACCCGCCGGTACCTTTTTCCGCGACGGGAGGTGTCAGCGTCGCTGCCAGCGGCCCACCCGCGCGATGGGGGACGTCCCTCCGCCCGGCTCCGAGCTCCGGGACACGGGCCTGGTCCCCGCTCTCTCTCCGGCTCCATCGTCCTGCCTGTCTGTCCCCAGACCGTATCGGAACTGCAGGCTCACACACCTGGTCTTGTTGCCTGTGAGGGGGTCCCTCCCTTTGCCTTCAGGGGGTGGCGGCCTGCCCTGGGGAGCCCCCTCGGCAGCTCCCCGCTTCCCACCACTCTGTCCGCTGGGACCCTCTGCTCCGAGAATCCTTCCCGTGCGTCCCCTGAGTTCTCAGTTCTGTCTCCTCCGGTCGGAACCAGGGCTCCGGGGTGAGGCCACCAGCTGGGTCCAGGCAGCCGGGCCGGGGGTGCCCTCCCTGGTTCCCTGTCTCAGAAGTGGCTCCCCTGCACCCGTCTCAGGGCGCAGGGCAGGGTTACACACTAGCCCCCCGCTTTTAGTCCTCAGGGTGGGAGTTCTGTCGGAGCGGGAAGGAGTCTGCTGTATCAGAATGGTAATCGCATGCACGTAAAGATTGCATGGAGCGCGATCTCCATTGCGCTGGGTGCCGTGGCACCTTCCATCCTCTCGAAATGCTCCTTACCGGCCTTCTATTTAAAAACCAGCAGAGGCAGAGCAGGGGAGTTGAGTTCCTTACAAACCAGAACTAACCAACCTCCCCCCCAGGACAGCGGGTGCAGCCCGAGGTCTGCGGACGGGGGTCCGGTGAGTCGCGTTACGGCACGGGGCGTTTCATCCTTCCTAACAGGGAGCAGCCCTTTCTGGCCACAGGAGTGAACCCGGAAGTAGAGGCCTGGCTGTGAGTCAGCGTTTCCTGGGACAACGGACAGAGATGAAGGACCCAGGAGGCGCTGCCGTGTGTGTGTGTGTGTGGAGGGGGAGGTGGGGAAAGGGCTTCCCAGCAGGTCCAGGGCTCAGCAGCTGCAATGTGAGGTGAGGGACAGGTGTGTCGGATGGATGGAGGGGGCCCGGGGAGCACAGAGGAAGGGACCCCCGTATCGCCCAGGGCCCCCCCCCCCAGGCCCTGCTCCCCGAGGCCACCCCGCAGGGTCCCGGCTCCCTCTGTCGTCCGTCCGACTGCTTCCTGAACTGCCAGGCACGCCTGCTCCTGCCACAGCGGCTCCTGGTGAGCGGGACCTGGGAGCCCGGGGAAGCTCGCTGGGTCCCCTCAGGTTCCCCATCTGGGAAGAGTGGAACCCAGAGCGCGAGGCTGGGCCAAGGTGACACCCGGAGAGGCCGAGCCCCCGGAGCCCGAGCGAGGCTCCTCCAAAGCTCTGCTCCCCGAAGGCAGCAAAGTGGTGACCCAGCCAGAGCTGAGGGGTGTGTGTGCCCCTGCATGCCTGCTCCCGGGCGTGTGTGCACATGTGTGTATGTGTGTGCATGCATGTGGGTGTACCCCTGTGCACCCGTTCATGGGGGTGTGGGTGTGCATGTGGTGTGCCCCTGCATGCCTACTCCCAGCGTGTGTGCACATGTGTGCATGTGTGTGCATGCACGTGCGTGTGCCCCTGTGCACCCATTCATGGGGGTGTGGGTGTGCATGCACGTGCGTGTGCCCCTGTGCACCCATTCATGGGGGTGTGGGTGTGCATGCATGTGCGTGTGCCCCTGTGCGCATGGCCGGGACTGTGCAGTCTGCATGTGTGTAGCGTGTGCACGTGGACACCGTGCGTGTTTTGTTCTGCTCAGAACCAGGTCCCAGCCTCGCCTTGGGAGCCGCCGGGTGAGGTGTGCCCAGCAGGTGGCCAGCACATGAGGGGTGGACACGTGGGGGGTGCGGTGGAGACAGGGCGGTGGAGAGGGAGTTTGCACAGACCTGGGAGGACAAAGGCGTCTGTCTGTCGGGGACAGCGGGAGCGGCAGGGTTCATGACTGAACAGGGCAGGCGGGTCTGATGTCATTTTGTCCTGGAATGTGACTGGGCCCTGACAGCTCCCCCGCCCCCCAGCTCATGTGTGGAGTAACCCAGAGCCCGTACTGGGGAGGCAGTAATTCCAGCTCCTCACTGTCCAGACCCCCCAGGGACCCTCCCAGGGACCCCAAAGTCAGTGAACTCAGAGCCACTGGGACTGGGACATGCTGTCGGGCAGGTGGATGGGTAGATGAAGAGATGGTGGCCGGGTGGATAAATGGAGGGCAGATGGGGGGTGGATGGGTGGATGGGGGATGGATGGATGGATGGGCGGGTGGATGGGAGGACACTAGCAAGTCCCCCACTATGACGCCGGGGGCCCCGCGCCCGCACAGTGTGGCAGCCAGGAGGGGACGGCCTCTGAAAGCCGGGCGCTCCGCTTCTTCGCTCTG
>NW_005353406.1:262529-263906 GCF_000412655.1 Myotis brandtii
CCCCCAGGAGGCCTGGCCCCTCTGCCTCTGGGGGTGATTCTCCAACAGCCGGCAGTGCGGCCTGTGACAGGCGCCTGGGGAGCCCGGGGCCAGGAGGGGTGTCCGAGGGGACTGGGCTGCCTGCAGCTGCCCCGGAACTGGGGTCAGAGCACAGGTGCTGGGCTTCCCCTCTAAGGTGCTGTGCGATGGGCTGGGGCTGGCCTCAGTTTCCCCAGCTCGAGCACAGGCCCTCCCGAGAGAGGCTCTGGTTCTGGGGTGGGCAGTTGACCCTCGGGCATCACCCACCCCCCCTCACCTCCTGCCTGCCCCACAGGCCGCTGAATTCCCTGTGACCCGCTTCCTGTCGCGACCCGGCAGCTGCAGCTCATCCTCAGACCCCGGCTCAGACCCCAGCGAGGGGCTCCCCGGCGGCCTCACGACCCCGCCCCGCAGACAATGCAGTTCCCCAACAACCTGCCCCAGTCTCTCCCAGCCCAGCTGCCGGACCCCCTGCCCGGCCGTGCTCCCTGGAGGAGCAGGAGGAAGCCGGTGGACAGGGGAGGATGGGCAGGCCCTCCCCACCTCCTGTCCCTGCCTCATTCATTCATTCATTCATTCATCCCACAGCTGGTTTGCATGGGGCTTTGGGAATCCAGGGCCCGCACCCCACAGCCCTGTGGGTCCCTGCAGAGCCGCCAGCACAGGTCCGTGTTCACATCCTTTCCCAGGAGGCCTGGCCTGACCTTGTGGGTGGGGGCCCAGGAGCACTGGCCCAGCCCAGGGCCCCGTCTCTCCCGTGGGTGCCCCCCTCCCGCCGCCATGGGGGTCACTCAAGAATCTGGTGTGGACTGTGCATGGAGGTGCCAGCCCTGAGCCCCGGCCACCTCCCCACAAGCCTGGGGAGGGGAGGGGTACAGGGGCCGCCTGCCTGGTCACCCCCGGTCTGGGGGACACTGTGTGGCCTCATGGGGCCGGCCGAGGCGGGTCCCCCTCCTGGATTTCCACCCAATGGGCTTGGGCGGCTGAGGCGGGGGCTGGGGGGGGTGAGCCCGTGTCCACTGCATGTCACAGCCGGCGTTCTCTCCGGGAGCGTCTGCACTGGACTCGCTCTGAGAGGGCAGGGACCGTCCCCCCACCTCGCGGTCTCACCTCTGTGGGGCGCAGAGAGCCTGCGGTGGCCGCAGGAGGGTCGTGGATGCCGGATCGCTGCGCCCGGCCTCTGCAAAGGGCGGCGTTTTCCCACGTGCAGCGGGTTGTGGAAGATGCGCTTTGCATCTGTAATTACACACACGAGGCAACGGCCTCTGGTGTCCACACGGTGCGGAGCCGTGGGCTGCACCCCAACACCCAGGCCGTGTCCCCAGGCCCAGGCTGCCCGCTCCCGTCTCTGCTCCAGAA
>NW_005353406.1:263936-267177 GCF_000412655.1 Myotis brandtii
GTCCGTGCGTCACCCCCTGCAGGGTCCGGCTGCCTCTCCCCCGGGACTGGGACTCAGTCCCTCTCTGTAAAGTGGGAGGAGCCCTCAGGGTGCAGCTGGAAGGAAAGGCGGGGGGTCGGGCAGGGAGTCAGGGGGCCAGGGTTCAGGCCCAAGCCCACCCCAGACCTGTGGGGGTTCCTGAGGTGCGGAGGGAGCTGGCGTCTGTCTGTGTGTCTGTGTGTCTGTGTGTCTGTCTGTCCGTGTGGCTTTGTCAAACATAAAAACTTCTGGTCTACAAGCGACATAATTAAGAAACAAAAACAGGCGAGGGTTGGCTGGGAGGAAGTGTTTGCTGTCCATGTATCGCTGATCGACTTGCATTCAGACGTATGTGAAGATGCCCCGACATCACCACTAACAAGACACAGCGGGCCCGGCCGGCGGGGCTCAGTGGTTGAGCATCTACCTCTGAACCAGGAGGTCACTGGTTCGATTCCCCGTCAGGGCACAGGCCTGGGGTTGCAGGCTCCATCCCCAGTGGGGGGAGTGCAGGAGGCAGCCGATCGATGATGTTTCTCTCTCATTGGTGTTTCTCTCTCTCTATTCCCCTCCCTTCTTCCTCTCTCTCTAAAAATTGAGTAATTTGTCCACTTTTGTAACAGTGGGGAGTTATAACCCACCTCCATTCTTTGGACACGGTTTCTGTGAATGTGTAGCTTATAATAAACAGCACGTTTGTGTAAGAATCCTGGGAACTGACTTCAGAAGACACAGACCCCAACGTCCAGTCATCCCAGCTCTGGGAGACTCGCTGACCTTCAACCATAGAACCAGGATGACATAAAACCAGGATGATGGAACCCAAACTTAGCCCTAACCCTAAAACTAGCCCTAACCCTAACCCTAACCCAAGCCCTAGCCTTAGCCCTAACCCTAACCCTAGCAAAACAACAACAACAAAAAACCCCACAAAAAAAAAACAGGATGACATACACCAGACCAGTGGTTGGCAAACTGTGGCTCGCCAGCCACATGCGGCTCTTTGGCCCCTTGAGTGTGGCTCTTCCACAAAATACCACGTGCGGGTGCGCACGTACAGTGCGATTGAAACTTCGTGGCCCATGCGCAGAAGTCGGTATTTTGTAGAAGAGCCACACTCAAGGGGCCAAAGAGCCGCATGTGGCTCGAGAGCCTCAGTTTGCCGACCACTGCACCAGACCATCACTCAACTAGTTTTGAGACCCTTATCAGAATAGACTCTACTGGTCTTCACACAGAGAAGTTTTCAACACCCCCACCCCTTTATCTCTTCGTTCTGCTGTCCCTCTCCCTCCTGATAAAAACCTCTGCCCGCCCTGAGCTGTGGAGACGGGCTTTGGGGTGAGAGTTCCCCGTCTCCTCAGGTGGCCAGCACTTGAATAAACCACTTTCCTTCCCACCAGCACCTGCCTCGTGCGTTTGGCTTTTGTTGTGCCAAGCAGCCAAACCTGGGTTTTGGTTACATGTCTACACCAAACACACTGTCGCTTAATTACTGTAGCTTCATGGTAAGTTCTGAAATCAGAGATAATTTTTCCTTGTTTCTATTCTTTCAGGCTGCACAACTGTGCAAGTAATTTGTGGTAATTTTTTTTTTAAATGGTCTGCATGTTTCTCTTTTATGTGATTTAAAGTTTTGTTTAAACTCCTCCCCCTTTGTGGTAACCAGATGGGCCAGCGTTTGGTCTGCTGGAGTTTTCAAACACTCAACTCTTTCACTGACATTAATTTTCATTGTTCTCTTCTCTAATTTAATCATTTCTGGTGTTATTGCCACCATTTTAATCTTCCTTGGAACTGCTTTCAAAAAAACTCAAAAAGTTTTCATCTTTTCTCGCTTGTTAGATAATGAAAGCTTTTAATGATGTGGCTTCTCCTCTGAGGACAGCTTTGTAGAAATCCCTTTGTTGTTAGCAATTTCTTATTTCCCCGATATTCTAAAATTTAAATATTTCTCTTTTCATTTCTGCTCAAATGTTATGTTTACAGGAATGCCTTTTAAGAACCGGCTGGTAAGGATTTTTTTCTTTAGATGTTTGTTAATAGTTTCTAGTTTTATTCCTTTAACTTGAAATATTTTCATTTGTATAACTGTAACTTTTAAAATATATTGAAGTATTTATTTATTCATTTACTTGCCTAGAAAAAAAAAATCTCTTGTTTGGAAATCTTCCATTGATCATTTGAAGTACTGTTTTTAATTGCCCAAGCAGTCATGATTATATTCTCATTGTAATAAAAATGCAATAACATACAATGTGGTTATATATAATACATAATAAATATAAACCTAAAATACCTCTCACCTCCACCCCTAATTTAGTTGCTTCCTCAGGGGAAAAAAACCAAAACACTATTACAGTTGGTGTGTTTTCTTTAGGACACGTTTCCACCTATTTGCATATAAATATCTAACCTATAAAAATAAGCCCATCTGATTTGTGCGTGTTTAAGCAATTGCATTTTTTCCGGCCAGCTGTGTTGGGTGTTTTTCCACTCACAATGTAGCTCGTGTATATGCCTGTGCCAGTTCATTAGAGCTGCTTTATTGGTTCTAACTTCTGCCCAGGGTCCCGCAATATTAACAGACAATAGTCAGTTCAGTCACGTCCCTGTTAGATTAATGACTGATGTCCACTGTTCCGTCTTCCGTCTGTAGCCTCCTGGCTCCACATCCTCTCACTACTTCAGGTGGTTGCCCCAGAGACATCAACCTTCACTCTTTATTTTAAAATATATTTTTATTAATTTCAGAGAGAGGAAGGGAGAGGAAGAGAGAGAGAGAAACATCAGTGATGACAGAGAATCATGGATCGGCTGCCTCCTGCACGCCCCACACTGGGGATCGAGCCGGCACCCTGGGGATCGATCGGTGGCCTCCTGGTTCATAGGTTGACGCTCAACGGCTGAGCCACGCGGCGGGCTCGACCTTCACTCTTGACTGATAGGCAGCAGTTCGATGGGCTGAGACCCTGCCAACTGCCCGTCCTGCTGGGTCGACACCCTTCACGCCGCAGCCTCGTGGAAATGGCCGCTCCCACGGCCCCAGGGACCCCCCTCCGTCTCACCTCCTCGGCTCCGTGGCGCTGTGTCCCTTTCGGGCTGTGAGGTCCTCCCGGAGCTGCCCTCGGGGTGTGGTCTCTGCTTTTTGTTGCCGTTGCTGCGGGGCCCTGGAGCCGCATAGCCGTCCTCCTTCTCCCCCTCCTCCCCCTCCCCCTCCTCC
>NW_005353406.1:267207-269649 GCF_000412655.1 Myotis brandtii
GGTGTGACCTCCCCACGCGGGTGTGACCTCCCCATGCCGGTGTGACCTCCCCACGCGGGTGTGACCTCCCCACGCGGTGTGACCTCCCCACGCGGGTGTGACCTCCCCACGCGGTGTGACCTCCCCACGCGGGTGTGACCTCCCCACGCGGTGTGACCTCCCCACGCGGGTGTGACCTCCCCACGCGGTGTGACCTCCCCACGCGGGTGTGACCTCCCCACGCGGTGTGACCTCCCCACGCGGGTGTGACCTCCCCACGCGGTGTGACCTCCCCACGCGGGTGTGACCTCCCCACGCGGTGTGACCTCCCCACGCGGGTGTGACCTCCCCACGCGGTGTGACCTCCCCACGCGGGTGTGACCTCCCCACGCGGTGTGACCTCCCCACGCGGGTGTGACCTCCCCACGCGGTGTGACCTCCCCACGCGGGTGTGACCTCCCCACGCGGTGTGACCTCCCCACGCGGGTGTGACCTCCCCACGCGGTGTGACCTCCCCACGCGGGTGTGACCTCCCCACGCGGTGTGACCTCCCCACGCGGGTGTGACCTCCCCACGCGGTGTGACCTCCCCACGCGGGTGTGACCTCCCCACGCGGTGTGACCTCCCCACGCGGGTGTGACCTCCCCACGCGGTGTGACCTCCCCACGCGGGTGTGACCTCCCCACGCGGTGTGACCTCCCCACGCGGGTGTGACCTCCCCACGCGGTGTGACCTCCCCATGCGGGTGTGACGTCCCCACGCGGGTGTGACCTCCCCACGCGGTGTGACCTCCCCATGCGGGTGTGACGTCCCCACGCGGGTGTGACCTCCCCACGCGGTGTGACCTCCCCATGCGGGTGTGACGTCCCCACGCGGGTGTGACCTCCCCACGCGGTGTGACCTCCCCATGCGGGTGTGACGTCCCCACGCGGGTGTGACCTCCCCACACGGATGTGACCTCCCCACGCAGGTGTGACCTCCCCACGTGGGTGCGATTTCCCTCTCCTGCCGTCTCATTGTCCCCACCTCAGCTGGTCCTGGCTCTGTTTTCTAGAAAACACGTCTTCATTTAGCTCTTCCAGTTCCTGATGGAAACCTCCGTGTCTTTGACTTTTTACTTTTCTTACTAGTTCCTTCCTTGTCTGACAATGTTCCCCAGGACCCGCCGGGCGCCTGGTCTGGTGTGTGTCTGCGGGAAGCGGGCCGTGAGCAGAGGCCTCGGGGGTCCCATGGCGGAGCCGGCACCACGCTCGCGGGTGGAGCTGAGGTTGCTGTCCGTGAGGACGGCCCCCTCTCTGTTCCTAGCCTTGGGGAGCGAAGGGAGGGCGGCTTTGTTTCGAGGTCCCTTGCTCAACGCACAGGTCCTTTCGTTTGGCTGGTTTCTGGTTTAGAACAAAACAAGTAACAAAGACACAGAACAGAGAGCAGAGGCCACGCAAACCTCACATCCACGGCCCTGGGCGTTACCTGTTCGCGCCAGACGTGTGTGGCCGCTGGGAGGCCGCGCCCGCAGTCCCCTCGGTGTTGCTGTGAGCGTGTGTCCCTGCAGAGCCCGGCTGTGGAGGTCGGGGTAACGGGAGGGCGCGATGGGGTCCGTGCCCCTGTAGGAGGGAGACCTGGGCTCCTCTTCCCTCCAGGCGAGGACCCGGGAGAAGATGGGGCGACGACAAGCCAGGAGGCCGGCCCCCCACGAGCCCTGATCTTGGACACCAGCCTCCAGGACCGTGAGACCCAAGTGTCGCCCACGCCCTGTCTGTGGTTTTGCTGCAGCAGTCGGAGCTGACAGACCCTCATTCCATCATTAATTCATTCAAAACGACCAGAACGCACAGCCTGGGTGAGGCGGCCCCCGGCCAGGCGGCCTGTCCTCTGAGTCAGCGGAGTTTCGGGATCTTTTCCATCTTCTGGCCGATCGCCCACATCCCCTCGCAGCCCAGCCCCCTTCCCGCCCGCCTGCCCGCACCCGCCCAAGCCACTCGCTCCTGCCTGAAGATCAGACTCGAGTCCTGACATAATTCCCGGGCTGCTGATTCCGCAGTCACTCGACGGCTGTTTCCAGTTAATTTTCAAATGTTTTGGACACTAATCCCATTTTTCCACGGCATAAGCAAGCTTTCAAATGAGCTTTGTCTCCTGAGGCAGCGCCGCTGTTAATCACTTTAGCCCACGAACCTTAGCCTGGAGGCAGCGGGAGGAACCGGGAGGAAGAATGTGCTGGAAGATTTCCTATGACAGCAGCGTGGCCCGGACCTCGGGGCCAAGGCCAGCCCTGCTCCAGAGAGAGCCCTCCTCACTGGGCCAGGCGGGAGGTCCCAGGACCAGCCTGAGGGTATGAGGCCACCTGTGACCCCGCCTCCCAGTGACCCATCCCCCCTGTCACCCATCCCCCCTGTCACCCATCCCCCCTGTGACTCATCCCCCTGTGACCCATCCCCCTGTCCCCCATCCACCCTGTCACCCATC
>NW_005353406.1:271211-271661 GCF_000412655.1 Myotis brandtii
CGGCCTCGTGTCCGGTGCTCCTCCGCGTTAACCACACGCGGTTTTCCTGGGAGACGGAGCACGTAACGGCCTGCGGGCGCCGAATGGGCTTCCATCGCTGGTTTGCGCCTCCGATCCTGGGAGAGCGACACGGGCACTTAGAGGAGCTTCAGGGAACCTCGGAGCAGCGGGTCAGGGGTCTGTGCACAGCTGCCCCAGCTCCCGGCGGGAAGACGGGGGCGCCCTGGGCAGGGGAGTCAGGGGTCTCCGGGAGCCCCAAGGCCTTCCCGGGCATCAGGGGAGGGGGCAGAGAGAGGCACCCCTGAGGGGGCCCCAGCCCGCCTCCCACCAGCTGGGAGAGTCCCTGGTTCTATTTCCAGTGGTACATCCACTCACTCACTCACTCACTCACTCATCCACTCACTCACTCATTCACTCACTCACTCACTCACTCATTCACTCACTCACTCA
>NW_005353406.1:271830-274027 GCF_000412655.1 Myotis brandtii
TCACTCACTCACTCATTCATTCACTCATTCATTCATTCACTTACTCATTCATTCACTCACTCACTCATTCATTCCCTCATTCATGCAGTCACTCATTCATTCATGCACTCATTCATTCATTCAGGCACTCATTCATTCACTCGTTCGCTCTCCCTCATTCACACTTTCATTCATTTACTCACTCATTCATTCACTCACTCATTCACTCACTCACTCATTCACTCACTCACTCATTCTCTCACTCATTCACTCACTCATTTACTCACTCATTCATTCACTCAATCATTCATTCACTCATTCATTCACTTATTCACTCACTTATTCACTCACTCAGTCACTCACTCAATCATTCATGCACTCATTCATTCATGTATTCATTCATTCATGCATGCACTCATTCATTCACTCGTTCACTCTCCCTCATTCACACATTCATTTACTCACTCACACTCACTCATTCATTATTTGCTTGCTCACACAGTCACTCTTGCATCAAGTATCTATGAGTGACCATTGGGGGCCAGGCCGGCGGTACACTGACCCTGTGTACACAGATGGCCAGCTGAGGAGTGGGTGCCTGGGGGGGGGGTGATGACAGGGCTGGAGCTGGAGAGCTCGCCAGGGCCAGGGCCAGGCCCCGGAGCCTGAGTTGCACCCCCGCGGCGGGTGGGGATTCATAAAGGTGAGCTCGCCAGACGAGGGATCAATACCGCCAGCACTCAATGCCCGAAGGCTGCGCGGGCGCCTGTCTGCAAAGCAAGTTTTTGTCCGGAAAAGGCATAAATCTGCGTGGGGGATGGGCGGGAGGGAGAATAACAATGCCGGTGATTTGTTAGCCGGACGCTGGCGGCCAGGACGGGCGCCGCACAGGTTGCGAGCCAGGAGGCGGGAATCAATCTTGTCTCTAATCTCAGCTCCTCTGCTCAGAGGAGCAGCGGGCCCTGCTCCTTGTTCACTCCTGGCGAGTTCAAAGGGCCCTTTAAGGTTAGAATTTCCCTTTTAAGGAATCACTCAGGGGGCGAGTGCCCTGGAGGAGCCGCCCAGCTGGCCAACCCCCCTCATTAGCCGCCTGCGTCGCTGCGGGAGCCCCAGCTGCTGCTGCCCACGTGGAAGAAGATGGGGACCAGCAGGGAGGCGGGGTGCAGAGCACGCCCAGGGGCGGTGGCCGGTGCCAAATGGGCCTGGGACCAGGTGGGGGGCTGGGGGGGCCCACTGCTCCCGAGGTCCCCGCAAAGCCAGCCTCACTCCGCTTCTGGCTGCTGGGAGCTGATCTTGGGGACGGGCGTGCTTGTACAACTGTGGAAACTGAGTCAGGAGAGGGCCAGGGTCAGAGCCCCGCCCCGGCCGCCAGTCCTGCGCCTGCGTGCATTGCCCAGCGTTCCTGCAGCACCGGCATGGGCTTCGCTGGGCGGCCCTGGACAGGTGAGTGGTGGACACCAGCACCCAGTTGTTAAACGGAAGTGGGAGAAGCCAGGCTCGGGCCTCAGGGAGCTCCCAGTCTAGCTGGGTTCACACTCACATATGTGCAGGCGCACACAGACATGCACATGACCACACACACATATAATGCATGTGCACACAGGGATACATATGGCCACACACATGCACATGTGATGTATGTGCACACAGAGATATGCACACGGCTTTACACACATAGGCACACAACCACACAATGCATGTACATATGTATATGCACACAGAGACACAAACATGCATGCACACGCGCACACAGACTCACACATAAACATGCACACGTGGACATGTGCAAGCGCACGCACCCTTGCACACTACATATGCATGCAGTACATGCACACACATACACATGCATATGCACACACGGGCATGGACACACCATCACACGTGCATGCTGACACTCACAGATGTGCAAGCACACGGCACGCCACCTGCACACCCTCACCCATGTGTGTGCGCTCACACGCACAGGCTGTGCGCAGCGTCCCAGCGGGTGGCCCAGCACGTGAGGGCTGTGAGTGCGGCCTGAGGCCCAGGTCTCAGGGGAGGCCCTCACCTCCCTGGTTACCTGTCTTGGGGGGCACCTGCCTGGGGGGGTGAGTGCCAGGAAAAGAAACTGCTTGGCCAAGGGCTCTGGGGTGGGCAGGAGGCCAGGCTGGCAGGACGAGCAGCCAGGGGGGCCCTGGCAGAGATGTGCCAGCCCAGCCCCAGCCCCGTGCGGCCC
>NW_005353406.1:274648-279045 GCF_000412655.1 Myotis brandtii
GGCATGGGCCTGAGGGCAGGGAGCACATGCTCTCCCTGTGGGGGAGGGGCCTGGCCTCAGGGTGCCTGGGTGATCACCTGGGCCCTGCAGGTGGGCGGGCGCCCTGAGTGGGTCAGCCCCGGAGTTGGGCCTGATTGGCCAGGAGTCACAGAGGCAGAGGAAGGACTGTCCAGACCCAGGCTGAGCTTGGAGAAGGGCAGGTGTTGACAGGCATGTTCTAGAGGAAGAGTCTGTGGTCACAGTGGGCCCGGCTACAAGTGAAGCGGGTGTGCTGGGAGCCCGGAGGCCAGCGCCCAGACCCCCGACACGGGGCAGAGCTCCGGTGCCAAGGACCCCACAAACACACCCTGAGAAACGGGACCAGAGCGGGATGGGGTAGGGAGGGCAGAGAGCAACCCTTCCAACCCCATGGAGGTCACAGGGGCGCAGACATGGACCCCATAGCTGCCCGGAACCTGCCCCCTCACCCCTCATCTCCCAGGGGCTCCAAGGCCAGAGCTGCTTCGGGGCTGGGAGCTCATCTGGCCCCAAAGTTTACCCTCAGAGGCCCTGAGGGGGGCACTGGCCCGGGGGGCCCAGCGGGGCACTGCACCTCTCCCGCTGGGCTCTGGCAGGACCAGCTCCACAAGGAGCCACCAGAACAGGCCTGTGCTGCGAGGGCCAGGGCCCGGCCTCCTCCTCGTTCCCCAACTCGGGGGGTGGGGGGGAGGAGACACAGCCTCTGTCCCTGCCGACAGGACGGTCACCATTCGCAGCCACGGCTCTCGGCCTTCGCTCCCTGTGGCATCGATAATGAACACAAGATCCAAGTTGAATGTGGATCAAATGGCCCACTTTCTCCCGTACGGACAGGGCATTTGTGCTGCCTTTCATGTTCCTCTTTGAACCCTAATCTTCTCCCCATTGAGATAACACAACCTAGGAGGCCTCCTGCAAATGGCTACCCAACCTGTTCCTAATACTAACCTAACCCTAACCCTAACCTAACCCTAACCTAACCCTAACCTAACCCTAACCTAACCCTAACCTAACCCTAACCTAACCCTAACCTAACCCTAACCTAACCCTAACCTAACCCTAACCTAACCCTAACCTAACCCTAACCTAACCCTAACCTAACCCTAACCTAACCCTAACCTAACCCTAACCTAACCCTAACCTAACCCTAACCTAACCCTAACCTAACCCTAACCTAACCCTAACCTAACCCTAACCTAACCCTAACCTAACCCTAACCTAACCCTAACCTAACCCTAACCTAACCCTAACCTAACCCTAACCTAACCCTAACCTAACCCTAACCTAACCCTAACCTAACCCTAACCTAACCCTAACCTAACCCTAACCTAACCCTAACCTAACCCTAACCTAACCCTAACCTAACCCTAACCTAACCCTAACCTAACCCTAACCTAACCCTAACCTAACCCTAACCTAACCCTAACCTAACCCTAACCTAACCCTAACCTAACCCTAACCTAACCCTAACCTAACCCTAACCTAACCCTAACCTAACCCTAACCTAACCCTAACCTAACCCTAACCTAACCCTAACCTAACCCTAACCTAACCCTAACCTAACCCTAACCTAACCCTAACCTAACCCTAACCTAACCCTAACCTAACCCTAACCTAACCCTAACCTAACCCTAACCTAACCCTAACCTAACCCTAACCTAACCCTAACCTAACCCTAACCTAACCCTAACCTAACCCTAACCTAACCCTAACCTAACCCTAACCTAACCCTAACCTAACCCTAACCTAACCCTAACCTAACCCTAACCTAACCCTAACCTAACCCTAACCTAACCCTAACCTAACCCTAACCTAACCCTAACCTAACCCTAACCTAACCCTAACCTAACCCTAACCTAACCCTAACCTAACCCTAACCTAACCCTAACCTAACCCTAACCTAACCCTAACCTAACCCTAACCTAACCCTAACCTAACCCTAACCTAACCCTAACCTAACCCTAACCTAACCCTAACCTAACCCTAACCTAACCCTAACCTAACCCTAACCTAACCCTAACCTAACCCTAACCTAACCCTAACCTAACCCTAACCTAACCCTAACCTAACCCTAACCTAACCCTAACCTAACCCTAACCTAACCCTAACCTAACCCTAACCTAACCCTAACCTAACCCTAACCTAACCCTAACCTAACCCTAACCTAACCCTAACCTAACCCTAACCTAACCCTAACCTAACCCTAACCTAACCCTAACCTAACCCTAACCTAACCCTAACCTAACCCTAACCTAACCCTAACCTAACCCTAACCTAACCCTAACCTAACCCTAACCTAACCCTAACCTAACCCTAACCTAACCCTAACCTAACCCTAACCTAACCCTAACCTAACCCTAACCTAACCCTAACCTAACCCTAACCTAACCCTAACCTAACCCTAACCTAACCCTAACCTAACCCTAACCTAACCCTAACCTAACCCTAACCTAACCCTAACCTAACCCTAACCTAACCCTAACCTAACCCTAACCTAACCCTAACCTAACCCTAACCTAACCCTAACCTAACCCTAACCTAACCCTAACCTAACCCTAACCTAACCCTAACCTAACCCTAACCTAACCCTAACCTAACCCTAACCTAACCCTAACCTAACCCTAACCTAACCCTAACCTAACCCTAACCTAACCCTAACCTAACCCTAACCTAACCCTAACCTAACCCTAACCTAACCCTAACCTAACCCTAACCTAACCCTAACCTAACCCTAACCTAACCCTAACCTAACCCTAACCTAACCCTAACCTAACCCTAACCTAACCCTAACCTAACCCTAACCTAACCCTAACCTAACCCTAACCTAACCCTAACCTAACCCTAACCTAACCCTAACCTAACCCTAACCTAACCCTAACCTAACCCTAACCTAACCCTAACCTAACCCTAACCTAACCCTAACCTAACCCTAACCTAACCCTAACCTAACCCTAACCTAACCCTAACCTAACCCTAACCTAACCCTAACCTAACCCTAACCTAACCCTAACCTAACCCTAACCTAACCCTAACCTAACCCTAACCTAACCCTAACCTAACCCTAACCTAACCCTAACCTAACCCTAACCTAACCCTAACCTAACCCTAACCTAACCCTAACCTAACCCTAACCTAACCCTAACCTAACCCTAACCTAACCCTAACCTAACCCTAACCTAACCCTAACCTAACCCTAACCTAACCCTAACCTAACCCTAACCTAACCCTAACCTAACCCTAACCCTAACCCTAACCTAAACCTAACCCTAACCCTAACCCAAACACTAAGCCTAATCCTAACCCTAACCCAACCCTAACACTAACCATAACCCGAACACTAACACTAACAGTAACCTTAAAAACTAACCCTAACCCTAACATTAACCAAACCCTAAGCCCTAACCCTAACCCTAAGCATAACCCTAACCACAACCTAACAATAATTCCTAACCCTAACCCTACCCCTAAGACTAATCCTAACCCTAACCCAACCCTAACCCTAACACTAACAGTAACCTTAAACCCTAACACTAACCCTAACCCTAACCCTAACCCTAACTGTAACCCTAACAACCATAACCATAACCCTAACACTAACCCTAACCCTAACCCTAACCCTAACTGTAACCCTAACAACCATAACCATAACCCTAACACTAACCCTAACCCTAACCCTAACCCTAACTGTAACCCTAACAACCATAACCATAACCCTAACACTAACCCTAACCCTAACCCTAACCCTAACTGTAACCCTAACAACCATAACCATAACCTTAACACTAACCCTAACCCTAACCCTAACCCTAAGCTCTAACCTAACCCTAAGTTTAACCCCTAACCTAACCCTAACCATCACCCTAACCCTCACCCTAACCCTAACCCTAAGCTCTAACCTAACCCTAAGTTTAACCCCTAACCTAACCCTAACCATCACCCTAACCCTCACCCTAACCCTAACCCTAAGCTCTAACCTAACCCTAAGTTTAACCCCTAACCTAACCCTAACCATCACCCTAACCCTAACCCTAACCCAGCTGGTGAAGGACAAACAACCCCAAGGAACTGAGAGGGTGATGAGCACCCCAGTTCCCTAGGACAGCCCTGAGAGCTCCTGCTGTCCCTGCACATGGTCGGTGGCCCCTCCGTCACTCCCAAGGGCCATGGGTGAGGCAGTTTCAGCGCCGAGAGCGGCCGAGCACGTCCTGGGCCACACGGGACAGAGGGAGCCATGTTTGAGAGGGGGTCCTGCTGCTGCAGGGAGAAGGAGTGGCCCAGGCAGGCACAGCAGGGGCCGGGTGGTGTCTGGGTGGTAGCCGGGTGGTGGTTGGGTGGTGGCCGGGTGGTGGTTGGGTGGTTGGGTGGTGGCCGGGTGGTGG
>NW_005353406.1:280548-280985 GCF_000412655.1 Myotis brandtii
TCCCTCCCGCCCTCTCAGCACCCCTTCGTGCGTCCCAGGGGGGTGCGGCCCTCAGGGCCCTGCAGGGCTTCCTGCCAGGGCTGCGGTTCCCTTAATTGACGACACAAAACAAACATTTGCTTTGGTGATCCACGCGCAGTAGGCGGCTGGGCGCTCCTTTAATTAAGGCCTGTGATGGATGGCGCTCAGGGAAGCAGCTGTTCTGCGAATTCAGGTGGATAAATAAAAACAACATCAGGAGGTGTGCGGGGCTGCCACGTGGGGTGGGGCCGAGGAAGGGAGGCAGGCAGCCTGGGCAGCGGGAGGTCGGGGAGGTCGGGGCTGGGTCTGCAGAGGGGAGGCCCCGGATGGAGCAGGAGCAGACACCTCGCCTGCTCTGGGACCCACTCCGCGTCGCCTCCGCGTGGCCGTGGGGCCCTGGGACAGGCAGGGTGGGG
>NW_005353406.1:281350-282037 GCF_000412655.1 Myotis brandtii
TGAGGGTGCTGGGAGGGCCCGGATGCCGGCCGGCCTTCGCCCAGGGCCTTGCTTTGCAGCCTCTGTTCTCTGGTGCGTCTGAGAAAAGCATCTGTTTCCAGCCCGCCCACCTTTCTCCTGCGTCGGGCAGCAGCGACGACGCTGGGCCTCCCGTGTGGGGCGGAAGCAGGAAGCCCCGTGATGTGCTCACTGTCGGACTTTGTCCCGAGCGCATCGCTGCTACTTATCCACAGCAGGCCGTGACGGAGAGAGAGGAGCAGCCTGGCCAACCGCCTTTTAAATACCAGCTTTTGTCACATAAAAACCATTTCCAGCCCAGCCAGTGTGGCTCAGTGGGTGAGCATCGACCTATGAGCCAGGAGGTCAGGGCTCGATTCCCGGTCAGGGCACAGGGCTCCATCCCCAGTGTGGGGCGTGCAGGAGGCAGCCGATCAATGATCCTCTCATCACTGATGTGTCTATCTCTCTCTCTCTCTCCCTCTCCCTTCCTCTCTGAAATCAATGAAAATACTTTTTAAAAACAGTTCCAGGTTGGCCTCCTCCGGCTCCCCGCCCTGGGGCCCTTGGAGGCAGGGCTGTGGGCAGGTTCAAGGTGACATGAAGTGTGTGTAGGTGGAGAGAGAGAAGCTGGCCTGACTCACCCCAGGGCCCTGAGGGACTGTCCCGCAGGCAGCCTGAAGGAGGAGG
>NW_005353406.1:282333-282726 GCF_000412655.1 Myotis brandtii
AAGGGGTCTCGTCCTCGGGAACCCCAGAGCTGGGCCCCAGGGATCCAAGGCGCTGAGCTAAGGTGGGTGGCGGGGTGCCATGTGCTCCTCCAGCCTACAGGTGGCGCTGCAGGCACTCACCAGTGTGTGTGTGTGGGGGGGTCACAGGCTCCTCCCCTAATTTCTCCATCCTCATTCCTATTGGTACTTTCCCTCTGTTCTTTTTTCTTCTCTTTTTAGGCTTCATGTGAATTCAGCTTTTATTTCCCCTCCTCTGCTGGTTGGGATGTTACACATACTATTTGCTTTCTTTTAGGTGTTATTCACATTTCATACACAGTCAACAGTCACTCAGAGGACAGGGTGGGTGACCCCTCACACGGGTCCCCCAGGAGTCAGCCTCATGGGCACAGA
>NW_005353406.1:285717-286946 GCF_000412655.1 Myotis brandtii
ACATACACACACACGCTCACACACAATCCCGCATGCTCACACACACACATATGCTCATGCACCATCCTGCATGCTCACACAAACAATCCCACATGCTCACACACACATACATACACACACACGCTCACACACAATCCCGCATGCTCACACACACACATATGCTCATGCACCATCCTGCATGCTCACACACACAATCCCACACGCTCACACACACATACATACACACACACGCTCACACACAGTCCCGCATGATCACACACACACACACGCTCACCCACAATCCCACATGCTCACACACACTCACACACACACGCTCACACACAGTCCCGCATGCTCACACACACAATCCCACATGCTCACACACACTCACACACAAACCCGCACACTCACACACACTCACACACACATGCTCACACACAATCCCACATGCTCACACACACATACATACACACACGCGCTCACACACAATCCCACATGCTCACACACATACATACACACACACGCTCACACACAATCCCTCATGCTCACACACACATACACACACACACACTCACACACAATCCTGCATGCTCACACACACACATATGCTCATGCACCATCCTGCATGCTCACACACACAATCCCACACGCTCACACACACATACATACACACACACGCTCACACACAGTCCCGCATGATCACACGCACACAGCCGCACGCTCACACACAATCCCACACCCCCCCGCCCCCACACGCTCATGCACCCTCCCGCGCGCTCATGCGGGCGGCCCGTCCTTGGGAACAGGTGTCTGCGTGTTTTTCTGGGATGAATGGAAGGATTTCGGTCACGATCTCTCCCTGAGAGGCACGGGGAGGCAGCCCTGGCCCTGGAGGGCTCTGGCTTCTGAGCTGCTCTGGGGACCGGGCAGTGACTGGCTGGCGGGCCCCACCGTCGCGTGGACGCCTCAGCATCAGCTCTGGGACCTGTGCCCGTTGCTCACACAAACGCCCTCACCCGGCCCTGACCCCTCTCGCCGGCCCAGCCGTGGCACCGTGTGGAGCCGTTTCCTGGCTGGTGATGGAGCTGAGCCCAGGGGTCCCACCCGGGAAGACCCCACGGCAGGGCCTGGGGGAAGGGCAGGGGTGAAGCGGGCAGGGTAAGCGGCACCGGGCCTTCCGCACAGAACCCTCTGGAGAGACAGGGAGGTGGGGCCTGGCACTGCCCCCTCCAGTCCCGGGGCTGCCCTGG
>NW_005353406.1:287357-287833 GCF_000412655.1 Myotis brandtii
CACGCTCACACACACATACATACACACACACGCTCACACACAATCCCTCATGCTCACACACACATACACACACACACACTCACACACAATCCTGCATGCTCACACACACACATATGCTCATGCACCATCCTGCATGCGCGCTCACACACAATCCCACATGCTCACACACATACATACACACACACGCTCACACACAATCCCTCATGCTCACACACACATACACACACACACACTCACACACAATCCTGCATGCTCACACACACACATATGCTCATGCACCATCCTGCATGCTCACACACACAATCCCACACGCTCACACACACATACATACACACACACGCTCACACACAGTCCCGCATGATCACACGCACACAGCCGCACGCTCACACACAATCCCACACCCCCCCGCCCCCACACGCTCATGCACCCTCCCGCGCGCTCATGCGGGCGGCCCGTCCTTGGGAACAGGTGTCTGC
>NW_005353406.1:289424-290273 GCF_000412655.1 Myotis brandtii
TCAGGTCGGGGTCCGGCCAGGCGGGAGGAGCGGGGAGCCCCTGGGGATGTACCCGCGGCCCTTCCCTCGGAACTGCGTGTGGACCGTTCCAACGACAGGAGCCGGTCTGCGTGGGAGGCCCGCAGCCAGCGCCCTCCTGGCACTGTGAAGCCAGAGCTGCTGCCACCCGCCATGTCCGCTGCCCGCTGTCCCCAGAAAGTGCCACCCTGCTAGGGACAAGCCTTTCGGAGCCTCTGGTGCCCGTGGCATCATCAGTGTCGACATTTCGGGTGCGGGAGGCCATCCCACAGCCCCGAGCGCCAGGGCAGCGGCACCGGCTCCCCGTGGCACAGGCTCCCCATGGCACCGGCTCCATGTGGCACAGAATCCCCATGGCACCGGCTCCCCGTGGTACAGGCTCCCCATGGCACAGGCTCCCCATGGCACAGACAGCCACGTGGCTGGGATGTGTCCTTTGTGACCACGTGTGGCTCTACCCCGACACCCAGCAGCTGGAAGAGCAGCGCGCAGGGTCACGGGCCAGCCGGCCAGGCGGAAGGACCGTGCTGAGGGCAGTGACTGTGGGGCTGAGGCTGGCAGGGTGTCCCTGAGGCCCCAGGATGTGAATAGAGGGACCCCCAGCTCTCCACAGGAAGGGACCAGCCCCAGGCGTGTCCCCGTCAGCCGGGCCTGCTGTAGGGCTCTGCTCAGGGCAGCGCTGGTCCCCGAAGTGGCAAACTCCTGCCCACCCTCCAAGACCCCCTGCAAATGTCCACCCTCAGTGATGCCTGAGTGGGCCAGGTCCTGCCCACCTCTCGCCCCCCGGGGTCTGGTGTCCCCCTGCCCGGCGTCCCCCCGCCCACATCCCCC
>NW_005353406.1:290667-291459 GCF_000412655.1 Myotis brandtii
GCACTCGTGGGCCCCGTGCCAGGCGTGCCCACATCACCGGAAGCTCCGGTCCATCGCCAGCCTCCACGCCTGCTTCTCCCCGCGGTCCCAGCAGCAGGTCATTTCCAGCCTCCGCCGTGATGGACGGCCGCCCTGTCTGTCTTCCTGGGCCTGTTTCCGGGCCCAGCTGGTTGCACAGCCCACCCTGATCGGCCTGAGGAAGGGGGGCGGGCAGGAAGCCAGGGAGGGTGATGGGAAAGGCCGGTGCCGCCCGGGGCACCCGCAGGGGGTGTGCAGGTGCCCCAAGTGGAGAGGGCAGACGGGTTGGGGATCCAGTCTCCTCCTCAGACCTGCTCATCCTCAGGCCCCCGGGGCTGCAGGACAGAAGGACGGAAGGACGGAAGGACGGAAGGACAGGAGGACAGAGACAGCGCTCCTGGGGTACCGCAGGGCCCGGAACCCAGCTCGGCATCCTCACTCGTGCACCTGCCAGGGGGTATGCGCCTCTGGCGCTGTGGGACGTCCCAGGCTCTGGGAGGACTATTGGCCGCATGGTTAACGGCGGTCACTTAACTCCCGGCCCGTCCGCCTGCAATAATGTGACGATGGAGCGAACGCTTGCCGTGGCCATCCTGCCGGTTCCCCACCCGCAGCCCTCACCCCGGCCTTGGGAGGGGGTGCTGCCATCACCCGCTCACAGAGGAGCCGCCGCAGCCCAGAGAGGGCGAGCCACGTGCCTGTGGCCACTCGGCTGGCGAAGGCGCTGGGACTGGGACAGGCGTCCGGGTCCAGTCTGTGCTGTTGTCTCCCAGC
>NW_005353406.1:291489-294112 GCF_000412655.1 Myotis brandtii
GCTCGCAGTGGGCTGAGTCTGGGTCCGCCTCCCCCACCCTGGCCTGAGACAAGGACGCTGGGCCACACCCCTGAGGGACGGGCCATCGGGTGCCTGCTCTCGTCTCCTCTCCATTGGCCCCATGAAAGGCAGAAACAGCTGCAGAAATTAGGTGAGGCTCCACCAGGGCTCCTGCGAGCATTTGGGGGGCAGCCTGGAGGCAGAGGAGCCCGTGGGGTGCCCCTGGGGCTGGACGGTCTGTGATCAGGCATGCACAGCACAGGTGAGCTCCTGGGTGCACCAGGCATGTCACATGCACACCCTGCAGAGGTGTGTCGCCTCAGAGGCGTGTCACCTGCACAGATGTGTCACCTGCACAGGCGTGTCACCTCCACAGGCGCGTCACCTGCACAGGCACGTGTGTCGCCTGCAGACAGATGAGAGCACCCAGCAGCTGATCCGACCCCGCCTGCGCCAGGCAGAGCCCCAGCGCCACATTCCACGGGGTCAGGATGAGCACTCTGAGGCTCGGAGCCACGCCTGCTGTCACGGGAGGTGTGGGGATGTCAGAGGTGCCCAGGGTCAGCCATGCGGTCCCCCCACAGCGGCAGAGCACCCACGCCCACGGAGATCCAGCGGGCACCAGACCCGGCCAACCCCAGGGGGTCCTCATTCCACGAAAGCGACCGTGCCTGGAGGGGGACCCCACCTGGTCTCTGGGCACCGGCTGGAGGAGCACTGGCCTGGCAAACCCCAGCTCCCCACCCCGCCCTGAGGCCCGGGACTCTCCCCAATGCCCCTGGGGCAGCTGGGACCCCAGCTCCCAGCGGGCAGCGAGGGAGTGATGTCAGGAGACGGCCTGGGGCCTAGAAAGCCGCGAGGATTGGCTGCGTTCGGATTATTGCCCATCAGCCCAGACGGAGCAGGAGCAGGGGGAGCAGGAGTTAGCAGTGACGGCGGCGGCAGTGGCCATGGCGACGCTGATGGTCAAGGCAGTGGGAGTGGTGGGAGCCGTGAGGACAGCAGCAGTGAAAGCCGGGGTGAGGGCAGCAGCAGCCCCAGGAGAGCAGTGGGCGGCTCCCTCCCCCACCGCAGGGCTCGTGGGATCCGCCTCCGTGGTTCTGCCTGGCAGGGGCTCAGGGCCTGCCCCTGACGCTGCCTCCTCCACCCACGTCTCCCCTGCCGGCCCTTCCCCTGAGAGCCCCCCATCTCCCCGGCCCCCAGCCTCCCCTCCTGTTTGCGGGGCACCTGTCGGCACCCGGCCCTCCACCGCGGGTGTGGGGTGGGCACCTCCCGGGCCAGGAGACAAGCCTCTCTGCGTGGGGTGGGGCGAGCTCTTCAGGTTCCGTGGGGCCTGAAGGGGGACACGAATGTTCGCTGTAACCCAGGCGCTGCCCAGCCTCACACCGGCCCTGGCCGTGGGTCCCTCGTTAAAGCGAAAGGTCAGTGTTGCCTCGGGTGGCGTTTTAATCGAAGTCTCCGGCCCCCACTGCCCTGCCAGGCGGGCCTCATTAATGCGACGGAGGAGGGAGGGAGGGAGGCGACATCACTTACATGTCATTGTCTTGTTTGTCGCTGGCTCCTGGCTGTTTTAATAAAAGGGCAGAGGCAGATAGAGGCGACAGAGCGAGGCGGGCTGCGGGGGGCTGTCTGACATGGTCTCCTGCTGTGGACATTTATTGTTTGCAAATGAGATCATCCAATAACAGGGGACCCCCGCCCCCCCGCCTCCGGCCCTGCCCTCCTCCCAGGCCTTGGTGTCCAGTCCAGCCAGGACTGAGGGACACCTGAGGAGTGACCCTGCAGTGGGTGCATGAGGCAGGGCCTTTGCATCCACCACGGACACGCACCTGCTGGGCCAGCCCCCTGAGAAGATGGGCCAGCATCCCCAGGTGGCCGAGGAGAAAGCTGAGGCTCAGAGAGGGCAAGTCACCTGCCCAGCGTCACACAGCTGAGGGCAGGGCTAGGGCGCGGCCGGCTCTCTCTCAGCTTCACACTTTGCTGCTCGGATCACAGACCTCCATGGCCATGTGCCCGTGCTCATCTGTGGAGAGATGGGCAATCGCGCCATGGCTGGCTCCAGTCTCAGGCTGGGTACTGTTCTTATTAAATTACTAGAGGCCCAGTGCACGAAATTCGTGCACGGGGAGGGTCCCTAGTGGCTGCCTGCCGCCGCCAGGGCCTTCCGTCGTTCCGCGCCGCCCCCTGGTGGTCAGCACACACCCTAGCGGGCGATCGAACTCCGGGTCAGTCGAACTCTCGAGGGGACACCTTGCATGTTAGGCTTTTATGTAGAGATTGTTAGTGTGGTGTTCCCATCTGTTCCGAGGACCCAGCTCTGGCTGTCAGACGGTCCAAGGAACCTGGGTCCAGGAAAACACCAGGATCCCAATAAATGTTGGGTGATGGGTGGATGGATGGGGGGGTGGATGATTAATGGATGGGTGGGTGGGTGGTTAGTTGGGTAGATGGATGGGTGGAAAATGGATGGGTGGATGGATGGATGGGTGAGTGGGTGGTTAGGTGGGTAGATGGATGGGTGGAAAATGGATGAGATGAATGGGTGGATGAGTGGGTGGGTAGATGGGTGGTTGGGTGGATGGATGGTTGGGTGGGTGGATAGATGGATGGGTTGATGGATGGG
>NW_005353406.1:294883-295357 GCF_000412655.1 Myotis brandtii
CCCCTGCCTGGCACAGGCCACACCCGTGGGTCTGAGATGTCAGGGTCCCTCTTTCTGAGCACAACCAGCCTCTGGCCACACCGGCCCCCCATGTCCAGGCGTCCAGGGTTCATTCAGGTGGGACAATGCCTTGAGTCCTGGGGTCACGGCCTTTGCCAGGCCCCATGGGGAGCCCCGCACAGCCACCTGCCCGGCTGGCCCCCCAGAGCTCACAGGGAGCTCGCTGTGCTAACAGGCCCTGCAGTCCTGCACGGGCCTCACTCCGCCCCCCACCCCCAAGCGTGGACCTGCCCCCAACGCCCCGAAGCTCAGCTAAGTGCAGGGCCCAGCGAGCAGTGCGTGTGACCAGCAGAAGGTTCTGGAAAGTGTGGCGTTACCAGCAGGAAGGAAACCATGTGTGGGGGAGGGGGGACGATACAGAGGACATTTCTCTCCTCCCTGGGCCTGGGCCTGGGCCTGGGGCTGTGGCTGCCG
>NW_005353406.1:296410-298627 GCF_000412655.1 Myotis brandtii
CCGGGACCAGGGACGGAGGGAGGAGGGCAGCGGGCCAGGTTTGGGGGTCTCCTGGCTCCTCCTGCGCCCCGTCAGCCAGTCAGGCCTCTCCTCCCCGGGGCAAAGCCACACGGCCTCCCGGGCCCCCACCCACCATGGCCGCCTGCAGAGGGCCTGCGACCCATACCCGCCGATGCCTCTTCTCTGTCCGTCCGGGAAGAGAGGAGAGGCCACGCTGAGCAGGGCCAGGAATGACCCCTCCCGTGTGGGGTCCCCACACAGGCGCCCCCTTCTCCAAGGCCCCCTGGGTGTCTGGAGCTTCCTCAGAAGCCGGAAGCAGCGAGCCCCCCATCCAGGCCCCGCCCCCCACCACGAGCCCGAGTCTCTGGGCGCCCTGGTGGGTAGAAGCTGATCCTGAGTGACCAGGAGGCTGCTCGGCCCTCCGCTCTGGCCTGATGGCTATTTCTCATTTTCGCTGACATAATCGTAGGGGCAGCCTGGGCTGTAACCTGCCCGGCAGCGGGCGGCTGATTGAGGAGACCGGCCGGGCAGCCTCCCAGGCCACGGCCACCAGCGCGGGCAAAGGGCGCGTCCCGGGTCGGAGGAGGCAAGAAGGCGCCGTCCCTGAGCGCCTGGCCGCCCAGAGTTCATTCCCGCTTCCTCGGCCTCAGTCCTCCGCTCTGCCCGGTTCTAGGCTCCAGAAATGGCCGGGGACCCAGAGGCCTGGAAGGACCCCTCGGTGCCCCTCGATCCCCTCCTGTTAAAGGGGCCCCTCCCTCCCTCCCAGAGCCTGGGCCAGCCCGGCGCACCCAGCCCAGCCCTCCTCCCTCATCGCCGCTGGGCTCCGGGGCTGCGTCTCCCAGGACGTCTGCTGGGATGGCCCCCCACCCCTCTCCCAGCCCTTCCCACCAGCCCTGCCCGCTAACCCGTGGCCTCCTCCCTCGTGGTCCAGCTCCGGAACCATCTCCATGGGGCAGGTCCCGTGGGAAGTGCGGGGCGGCCACCTCCTCCACCCAGACCCTCGGCTGCCGGGAGTGCAGCCCTCAGCTCCGGAAGGCGCCGGCCATGGCCCCAAGAACACCTGGGTAGTCAGGGCTCTGCAGAGGGACAGAACCATAGGATGTGCACGCACATGTGTGTGCATCTGCATGTGTGTGCATGTGTGTGCATGTGTGTGCATCTGCATGTGTGTGCATGTGTGTGCACGTGTGTGCATCTGCATGTGTGTGCATGTGTCTCCCTGCAGCCTCCCCAGCTGGGGCAGCCGGGACTGCTCCTCCCCAACCCCCCGCCGCCCAGGCCTGCGTGCGACAGACACAGACTTCCCAGCGGGCTCTCCCTCATCTCCTCTTTCCTCCCGAACCCCCACTGTGTGGGGGCCGTTTGAGCAAATGCGGACAGAGAATCAATCCACGCCTGACAGGCAGGGGACAAAGCCGGGCCTGACGACACTGTCCTCCCCCGCAGGACGCCGGCCGCCAGCCGGAGAAATCAGACCAGATGACAGCAAATTGCAGCTCTCGGTCCACACGCGATGACCCGTCCTGCGCTCCTGTCCCCATTATCCCGGCAGCGCCAGCTCCCCTCGCAGCCCTGCGTGCAGGGAGCTGAGAGCCGCCTCGCCTGGCCCTGCCTGGGGGCACTGCTGGCTCCCCTGCCCCCGGCATGTCCCCCCGGCCCTGCCCGGACACAGGGCCCAAGCTTACAGCTGATGCCGCTGAGGCAGGAGCCGGCCACCTGCCCAGCGAAGGCCGGGCCTCTGAGGGCGGCCAGGCTTACACATCCAGGAGATGCAGGCCACCGTCTCCAGCCTCTCCTCCTTCCTCGCTCGGGGTCTCTGTGCACCCTCAGAGTCTCCCTTGATGGGCGGGGGGCGGGGGCGGGGCCAGGCCCAGGCTGGGCTCCCTGTGATCTCATGGGCCTCTGGGCCGGTCTGTCCTGGGAGCAGAGACCCACGTCCTGTGGCTCCAGGAGGAAGGACCCGTGCCCACCTCTGTCCTGTCCTCACACTGGGCTGAGGTGCTGGCCCATTTGGGGCTGGGGACCCGTCTTCCTGGGCCCCCGGGGAGCCGCTGCTCAGCACCAGGCACACAACACACGCCCTACCTCCTCCCAAGGCCCAGCGGAACCCCGATCCGCAGATGAGGGAACTGAGGCACAGACAGGCGAAGGCTCCACCCAGCAGAGGGAGGAGCCGGGACGAGAGCCTGTGTGAGGCCAGAGGCCACGGCTCACACA
>NW_005353406.1:298670-298976 GCF_000412655.1 Myotis brandtii
GGAGTTAAGCCAGGGCCAACATGCGCAAACACAGGCTTTCCCGTCTCAGACCCCCACCCCCAGGTGTTCCCGGGCCTGGAGGGGCCCCTGTCACAGGGCTGCACACAGTAAGGGCGCAGCAAACCCAGCAGCCTCCAGCCCCCTTCGTCCTCACTCGGCCCGTGGGGAGCAGTCCGTCCCTCACCTGTAAGCCCCACCCACCGGGGGCCCCGCTCCCTGTGCTGGGCCCTACCTGCCAGGGCTCCGCTCACCTCCTTCCCAGACGGACAGGAGCCCCAGGCGGCAGGGCCACTGCCTGCGCCCCAC
>NW_005353406.1:300140-300407 GCF_000412655.1 Myotis brandtii
TGTGCTCGCCCTCACTGGCCGTGGGCGTGTGTCTGGCCGCTGTGCAGACAATGACACCGTTTCTGGGGCGCCTGCACCGAGGAAGCGCCTGGAACAAACGAGATGGGATTTTATGATTCTCTCACAGAGAGGCGCTGCGGACCACTTCCTAATTAGCTTCTAACGCAACATCTTTGGCAACGAAATAATTCACGCTCCCCGAGCCTGGCTCCAGCCAGGTGTGCCCAGCGGCCGCCGCCGCCCCAGCCTGCTCGCTCCCCTCAGAGC
>NW_005353406.1:300511-301604 GCF_000412655.1 Myotis brandtii
ACGTCACCTCCTCTGGGCAGGCACAGCCACCGGTCCCCATCCTGAGACCCGGCCCCCCAGAGGCCCCCCCAGGACAGCACACCCTCCGGCCCCCACCCGGGGCTCAGCTCTGACCAGCACCATCAGGGCGTCAGGGAGGCCCGTGTCCCAGCGACCCCTCCTCCCTCCCTCACTAACCTGGGCGTCAGAGGTGAGCACAGGGTCCGCGTCACAGGGCACCCCACGCCAGCCCAGGGCAGGCCCCAGACCACGGAGCTCGCACAGCCCAGGGACCGCCTGCCCTCCGAGTGCGCCCGCTTTGAGGGGCTCGGGCTGGGGCTCTCAGCCAGGCCCCACCCGGAAGGGGGCACTGTGTCCACCACCTGCCCCCCACAACCCCAACCCCACCCGGAGCTCAGCCCTGCCCCTCAGCCCTGTGGGGGACAGAGCTGTGAACCCGAGCCCGAGCCATCCCATGTTTACCCCCCTGCCCCCCCAGGCCTCCTGCCCAGACTCAATCACCTCCCCGCAGTGCTGTTTCCTGTCCCACTGACTCCCGCACCCCCCCCACTCCCCCCGCGGGAGAGCGCTCCCTCCACCTGCTCTCTGGAAGGAAATATCTGTGGGTGAGGGAGCGAGCGCCCTGCGCCCAGATGTGCTGACCTCATTACAGAGACAGCATCTGGTTAAATCACCCCTCAGCCAGCGAGGCAGCTGCGGAACCCTCCCCGTTTTCCACATGGGAAACTGGGGCTCAGAGAGGTTGAGTAACTGGTCCAAAGTCACACAGCAGTGAGGCGGGCAGGTGTCTGCCTCCGACTCCGCTCCTGCACCGCCTGTGTCCGCGGCATTTCCTCCCGCAGGTGCACGCCACACCACACTCACCTGCATCGGGGACTCAGAACCGCCCCCCAACCCCGCTTCCGACCCCTTCCCGGGCTGGATGGGAGGGACCGCTTCTCTGTGAAGTTTCTCCTGAAGGCAGACTGCCATGTCCCCCGCCCCAACGCGGCTTTTAAGAAATATCACCTAATTAAAGGATGGCTGGCTCTCGGCACTGCCAGCCCCCTCCCGCGGCGTCTGGCCCCAGCCTGGGCGCTCCCATATGCCGGCA
>NW_005353406.1:301718-304930 GCF_000412655.1 Myotis brandtii
TCACACACACCCAGGGCGGCTGGGGCCAGGCCAGGGTCCGCCCCCCCCACCGGCCTGCGGCCTGTCCGCGGTCTCCCAATCCCAGCTGTCCCCAGATGGCACCCCCAGAAGCACCCCAAGTATCCCAGCGGGAAAAGCACACATTTCTCAGATCTCCCTCTTTCTCTCTCTCTCTCTCTCTCTCTCTCTCTCTCTCCAACAAGCCAAACATCCTCACTTTCACTCTCCTAATTATTGGAGAACAGATTTCCCCCAAAATAATTAGGCGACTTAAATCGAACACGCTCCCCGAGCGCTATATTTAACCCTGATTTGAATGCGATTTACACGCCGCCGCTCCCAGAGCAGCCCTGGAAGCCAGAACATGGATCAAATATTTCTTAAATGTCACGTGCGGCCTCGTTGGGGGCTCCCGGAACCTATTTGTACGGATAAGCGTTTGATCTCCGCTTCCTCCTCCCCCAGAGCAATTTCTCCTTAATCTCCACGCGACTCCCACTGCGCCTGTCGCCGCGGTCAGAACACCAGGGGAGCAGCCCTCAGATCTGTCAGGCATCCCCAGCGCACAGTCAAACGGCAGCAGAACGCCCCTAAGTGAAGACTCTAGGCCGTGGGTGCCGAGAACCCTGGGCCCCGGGGTCCTGGGAGGGGCCCGAGTCACCCGTGCCGCCTGGGCCAAGCCTCTGACCCCCAGGCAGTGTCCACCAGCGAGGGCCAGCCTGGCTCCTGCTGCCCTCTCCTCTCACCCCTTGGATAAAGTATGGCAAATGGGGCGTTAAGAGCATCTGAGAGGGCGGCAGAGAGGGGTGCACACGTGCAGGACCCCAAGGGGTCGCAGGGCAGAGGACAGAGCAGGCCCCTAGTCCCGCCAGCCCAGGGCCATCGCTGACCTCCCACGGAAAGGTGGGGAGTCTGTATCAGTCAGCTTCTGCCGGCCGATGCTGCAGTAACAAGCATCCCAGAATCAGTGTCCAGCACAGATCTGGAGTCCTTGCTCCGGTTACGTGCCGGCGACAGGCCTCTGTGGTCTGCTCCGAGCGCCCTCTTTCCCATGGGGTCCAGGTTCACGCTCAGGCCTTCTCTGGGTCAGGTCGTTCTCGGGAAAGAGAGGGCAGCGGCCAACCCACCACGCTGAGAAGTTTCTGCTTGGGTGTGGTACACCCCTCCCCTGCCATTGCTTTCGCGTGTGCGGACCACGGCTGGAGAACTGGAGGGTGTGATCCCCTCATGAGAGAGCAGTGGTGTTGGGGTGCACTGCTACACCCACCCCGGTCACAAACACTCACCTTGCTGCCCAGCCGGCGTGGCTCAGTGGTTGAGTGTCGACCCAGGAACCAGGAGGTCACGGCTCGATTCCCGATCAGGGCACATGCCCAGGTGGCAGGCTCGATCCCTAGTGTGGGGCGTGCAGGAGGCAGCCGATCCATGATTCTCTCTCGTCATTGATGTGTCTATCTCTCTCCCTCTCCCTTCCTCTCTCTTGAACAATCGATAAAAAAACAAAAAATAAAAAACAAAAAAAACAAAAGCGAATCCATATATATAAAAGCCATGTGACCAGAACGGCAGAACTACTGGAACGACTGGAATGACTGGTCGCTATGACGCGTACTGTGGTGGCCAACTGCCTCGATGGGGGCCCCAACCAGCCCCCCCCAATCTCCCACGTCCCCTCCCCCATGCCAGCCCAGCCCTGATTGGCCCCCATCGGGGAGGGCCGGCCAGACCCCACCTGAGCACGAATTCGTGCACCAGGCCTCTAGTAAGTATATCAGAAGATACTCAGGGTCATTGATCATCTGGAAATGCAGATTAAAGCAGCCAAAGCCCAAAGATCGACAATGCTACCGGCTGGCGAGGCGGCGGAGCGAGGGCATCCTCGCTCACTGCGGGGGCAGTAAGCTTGTGAAGCTAAACACAGTCTCACCATACGACCCAGCAGCTGAATCCCCAGGTATTTACCCAACCGATCGGAGAACATATGTGCACACAAAGCCGCGTGCAAATGTCTACGGCAGCTTTAGTCATAATTACCCAGAGCGGGGCGCACGCGGTCCTCCGGCGCTGGGAGCGGTAAACAAGTAACTGGGTCCCGGGGCAGACGGGAGGTTGAATGGGTGAGGCTGGGGGTTTTAGGTGAAACCCTTCTCTATGACATGATGGTGGCGGAGGGTCGCATGGTGCAGGCGGGTCAGCTGCTGGGTCGTATGGTGAGACTGTGTTTGGCTTCGCAAGCCACTGCCAGGCCGCCTTCCCGGGCGGCTGCATCGGGTGCGTTCCCACCCGCAGTGAGCGAGGGTGCCCGTCACTCCGCCACCTTGCCAGCCGGGAGGGGTAAACAAGCAGCCGTCCACCGTTCACCCCACGTGGAAGACTAGTCGGCGATAAGAATTAACACGCTAGCAAGCCTCCCACCGATGCCGTGAGCCTGAAATGCACATCGCTGAGTGAGAGCAGCCCGTCGGAGAGGCTGGGCATGGAGGGTCCAGCGGTGGGACATTCTGGAAAAGGCGACACTGTAGAGACGTGGACAGATCCGTGGTCGCCGGGTCCCGGGCAGACGGGAGGTTGAATGGGTGAGGCTGGGGATTTTAGGGCCCTGAAACCCTTCTCTATGACATGACGATGGCAGAGGATCGCATGGTGCATCTGTGATCACCCCAAAGCTTGACAGCAAAAACGGAACCGTAATCTAGGCAAATGGTTTTATCATTTTTTTAATATTTTTATTGGTGCCAGAGAGGAAGGGAGAGGGAGAGCGAGGAACATCCATGATGAGAGAGAATCATGGATCAGCTGCCTCCTACATGCTACAGACAGGGAATCGAGCCTGCCACCCTGTCATGTGCCCCGACCGGGAATCAAACCGTGACCTCCTGGTTCATAGGCCGACGCTCAACCACTGAGCCACGCCGGCCGGGCTATGCAAATGGTTCTAAATGGTTCAGGAGGTCGGGGTTCCCTGGAGGAAGTGGGGATGGGTGGGTGGGTGGATGGGTAGGTGGATGGGTGGATGAGTGGATGGATGGGTGGGTGGTGGAGAGATGGACAATCACCTAGAGCTGGCTTCAGTCTCAGGACGGGTCACTTTGAACGCACGTTGACTCCAGCACCAAGAAGCACAGCCCCTGTCCCCACAGCCCGGCGGTGGGGGCCCCGCTGGCCTCCTTCCCAGGCACAAGCCTCCTGGCCCTCACCTGGGTGACGGCAAG
>NW_005353406.1:313585-315215 GCF_000412655.1 Myotis brandtii
TCAGCTGCTGGGTCGTATGGTGAGACTGTGTTTGGCTTCGCAAGCCACTGCCAGGCCGCCTTCCCGGGCGGCTGCATCGGGTGCGTTCCCACCCGCAGTGAGCGAGGGTGCCCGTCACTCCGCCACCTTGCCAGCCGGGAGGGGTAAACAAGCAGCCGTCCACCGTTCACCCCACGTGGAAGACTAGTCGGCGATAAGAATTAACACGCTAGCAAGCCTCCCACCGATGCCGTGAGCCTGAAATGCACATCGCTGAGTGAGAGCAGCCCGTCGGAGAGGCTGGGCATGGAGGGTCCAGCGGTGGGACATTCTGGAAAAGGCGACACTATAGAGACGTGGACAGATCCGTGGTCGCCGGGTCCCGGGCAGACGGGAGGTTGAATGGGTGAGGCTGGGGATTTTAGGGCCCTGAAACCCTTCTCTATGACATGACGATGGCAGAGGATCGCATGGTGCATCTGTGATCACCCCAAAGCTTGACAGCAAAAACGGAACCGTAATCTAGGCAAATGGTTTTATCATTTTTTTAATATTTTTATTGGTGCCAGAGAGGAAGGGAGAGGGAGAGCGAGGAACATCCATGATGAGAGAGAATCATGGATCAGCTGCCTCCTACATGCTACAGACAGGGAATCGAGCCTGCCACCCTGTCATGTGCCCCGACCGGGAATCAAACCGTGACCTCCTGGTTCATAGGTCGACGCTCAACCACTGAGCCACGCCGGCCGGGCTATGCAAATGGTTCTAAATGGTTCAGGAGGTCGGGGTTCCCTGGAGGAAGTGGGGACTGTGACACAGATGAATGAGCCGGTCTGGCTGAGGCAGGAGAGGGGAGGGTGGTGACCCGGTCACTCCGGACACGAGGGGTCTGTGAGGCGGAAGGACAGCAGGGGAGTGGCCGTGCTGGGCGCTCGGCAGCCAGCCTCTCGCGGGGGTGCGGTGAGGGGTGCTGACCAGCCGCCACGTACACGGGGCCCCCACGAGTGCGTAACAGGCCGGTAAGTGGGAGCAGGTTCCCTGTGGGGAGCGGGGGTTACAGATCAGCCGGGGACAGGCTGAGTGGCCCGGGAGGTGGTGGTGAGAGGCGGGACTCAGTGTGAGCCCAGCGTGGGTCCAGGGCTGTGCCGGCTCACGGTGTGTCCCCTGACCGGCTGCCGGGCCCGCAGTGAGCGCTCCGCCGGCGTGTCTGTGTGTGAGGGTGGCTCCAGGGGGATCGGCCCTGAATCGTGGGCTCAGGAAGCAGACGGCCCTCCCCAGTGCGGTGGGCCTTGTCCAATCAGGTGGAGGCCTGAACCAAACAAATGGTGGAGGGATTTGACCCTTTTTTTCCGTCTCATCTTCTGCCCTCAGCCTGGGACTTGGGCCCTGGGCTCCCCCGGGTCCCAGACCTTCAGACGCGACGGATCACACCGCCAGCTTCCTGGTCTCCAGCTCGAGGAAGGCAGGTCGTGGGGCTTCCCAGCCTCCGCAGCCACGTGAGGAATTTCCCACAACAACCGTCCTCCACTGCTCGGCCTGCGGGTGTCTCTCTGGGGAGCCCTGGCGACTGCTCCCGGGCCCTGGGGAAGTGCCGGCTCTGGATGGGAGCACACAGGGTCCCCGGGAGCACCCGTGGGTCCGGGAGGTGAGG
>NW_005353406.1:318757-320209 GCF_000412655.1 Myotis brandtii
ACAGGGAGCCACGCGGAGGCCCCGGGCCAAGGCCGGGCGACTTGAAGCACAGAATAGAGCAGCCCCGGTTCTAACCCAGAGCGCAGCACAGGTGTCCCCGAGGCCCACGGAGACGGGAGTGGTAGACAGACAGCGGGACGGGAAGGGACAGCTCTCCCTGCAGAGGAACCACGCCATTTCCCCGGGGGACCTGGCAGCGACCTCAGCGGCGATCGATGCGGCCTGTGGCCTGTGTGCTGTGCGCCCTCCAGGTGAGACGACAGCTGCGCTCCCCTCCCCCGTCGTCCCGAACGCCAGTGTGACCCTCAGGAGCACAGACGGTGCCAGTGGGGGGGCATCCTCCTCAGCCACTGACGTCTCCTAATCGGGGGGAGTCAGAGCCGGCACAGCCCGAGGTGCTGAAGGAGACGGGACACCCGGGCGTCCTGGGACAGGAATTCGGGTGAAAACCAGGGAGTGTGAGTAATGGATGGACGTGGCCGTACACAGTGCACCCTCTCCGTCCACTCAGCGTACCGCCACCCGTCCCAACGAGGTGTTACTAAGGGGCTGTTACTAAGGGCTGTTACTAAGGGGTGTTACTAAGGGCTGTTTCTAAGGGGCTGTTACTAAGGGCTGTTACTAAGGGCTGGTACTAAGGGGCTGTTACTAAGGGCTGTTACTAAGGGCTGGTACTAAGGGGCTGTTACTAAGGGCTGTTACTAAGGGCTGGTACTAAGGGGCTGTTACTAAGGGCTGTTACTAAGGGCTGGTACTAAGGGGCTGTTACTAAGGGCTGTTACTAAGGGCTGGTACTAAGGGGCTGTTACTAAGGGCTGTTACTAAGGGCTGGTACTAAGGGGCTGTTACTAAGGGCTGTTACTAAGGGCTGGTACTAAGGGGCTGTTACTAAGGGCTGTTACTAAGGGCTGGTACTAAGGGGCTGTTACTAAGGGCTGTTACTAAGGGCTGGTACTAAGGGGCTGTTACTAAGGGCTGTTACTAAGGGCTGGTACTAAGGGGCTGTTACTAAGGGCTGTTACTAAGGGCTGGTACTAAGGGGCTGTTACTAAGGGCTGTTACTAAGGGCTGGTACTAAGGGGCTGTTACTAAGGGCTGTTACTAGGGGCTGTTACTAGGGGGCTGTTACTAAGGGGCTGTTACTAAGGGCTGTTACTAAGGGCTGTTACTAGGGCCGAGCGGCTGGAGGAGAGCTCCCGCACTGTCGCTCGGTTCTGCATCTGCAGCGGCTCTGAGGAACCAGGCTGATTTCACAGCGCATCTCGCGGCAGGAGCACCCACCTGCACCTTGAGGCGCTGCTCCTTGGGGCTCTGGGCTCGGGGAGGAGGCGTATGAAGAGGAGAACCAGGCACAGACGGGGCAGCCCCGGGAAACTGAGGCAGGGAGTTAGTTCCCTGAGCTGCCCGAGGCGGCCCTGAGCCGACACCTGTGCCGCTGGGGAAACCGTGCCG
>NW_005353406.1:320474-322286 GCF_000412655.1 Myotis brandtii
GCTCGCAGCCACGCGGGGAGTTGATGGGTCTCAGGGAATTTATTTTGCCAATTTTAGAGCCGCCATAAAGAAGAAATACAGGAGGGTTTACGAGGTGCGCTGTATATCTCTAATACGCGTGTTTTCTCTCGAAATGCTCAGAATATCAATTACGTTTACGGCTTTACGCAGACACACGCCAGCCCCACGGTTGGCAAAGCGAGTTTCAGCAGAAAATAAACAACAGAGGGCGCGGGCCCGGCCGAGGGGGCGCCGAGGCACTTCAGACCAACCAGCGGTTCACCTGGGACTTCACCTGTGGGCGCGTGGGTGCGCCGTGCAATTGTGCATGTGCCTGTGCGTGTGCGTGGGAGCCCCGCCCCACCTGTGTTTGTGCAGAGGATGGTCCTGGGCCGGAGACGGGGTGGGAGGGGCCTGGGATGTGCAGAAGCTGCCGGTCCCACCCCTAGCCGGAGCCTGGCCAAGGGGCTCCCCAGTCTCCAGTCCGGCCTCCACCCCAGCCCCCAGTCCTCATGGACCCCTGCTTCCTCCCATCCAGCCTGGGCGGGTCTCCCCAGCGGGCCCTGAGTGGGAAGGACCTTGGTGGCGGGTAGCCTAGCCCGGGGGGTGGGGGGGGAGTCAGGGGTTCAGGCTGAGAGCAGCAGCCCAGGGGTACGGGGTGGGGAGCAGTGCAGGCTGGGCCAGCCCCGCCCCCTTCAGCCAGGGAATGGGGGTCCTGGGATGGCTGAGCGCTGTGCCTGGGGCTCTGGGCCACATTCACCCCACAGTGAGGAGCAGCAGCCCCTGGGAGTAACAACACCCAGAGCGGGGCCACCCCAGAGCAGGGACACCCCGGGAACAGCGACGCCCAGAGCAGCGGCCTCTCTGGTCTGCGCCTCTCAGATGCGCTGGGAGCCTGCAGACTCCTACTGTGCACCTGTGCTCACCCCCACACGCGTGCACAGGCCCTACTGTGCACCTGTGCTCACCCCCACACACGTGCACAGGCCCTACCCTGTACCTGTGCTCACCCCCACACATGCATGCACAGGCCCTACCGTGTACCTGTGCTCACCCCCACACACGCATGCACAGGCCCTACCGTGTACCTGTGCTCACCCCCACACACGCATGCACAGGCCCTACCGTGTACCTGTGCTCACCCCCACACACGCATGCACAGGCCCTACCGTGTACCTGTGCTCACCCCCACACGCATGCACAGGCCCTACCGTGCACCTGTGCTCACCCCCCACATGCGTGCACAGGCCCTACTGTGCACCTGTGCTCACACCCACACGTGTGCACAGGCCCTACTGTGTACCTGTGCTCACACCCCACACGCGTGCACTGGCTCTCACAGAAGGCACACACGCACACGCGTGCACTGGCTCTCACAGAAGGCACACATGCACACGCATGCACGCTGGCCCTGGGCTCTCTGTCCTTGTGCCCAACGTCTCCTAGGAACAGGCTGTCCCTGACCCTGAGCCCTGCCCACCCCGGGAGGGGAGCCCAGCACCCCCTCGCCGGCCCCTCCCGGGGGGAGCGGTGGCTCTCGGGGTGACCTGCGCGGGGTGCCTCTCGGCTCCGCGGACAGTTATTTACGGCCGACGAGTGCGCTTGTGTAAGACCGGCCGCAGAATTCACCGTCTCCGCCACTTACTCGGCCATTACCGGCCGCCGCCAAAGGGCCCAAAGTCGTAACCGGCGCTGAGTTATGAGCCTCGGAACGCGGACGCGAGAGGAAATTAAACCCTCTCCCGGCGTGGTGATTTACGGGCTCGGCCGACACGCTCCCCACGCGGGTGACGGTGGCCGGGCGTGTGGTGT
>NW_005353406.1:322680-323442 GCF_000412655.1 Myotis brandtii
CCGGCCCCAGTGCCCGGCCAGAGGTCAGGCCCGTCCTGCCCTTTGTAGAGGACGCTTTTGCCCCTGCTGTCCCCCGCCCTGGCCCAGGCAGTGTCACAGCCTCTGTGCCCTGCAGAGCCCGCTGGTTGGGGGGCCCAGGGGCTGACTGACACCCCCTGAGAGGAAGAGGCGGGCTGGGCCGGGCTCACCCGCCCCCCCTCCCTCCGTGGGGGTGGACATCAGAGCCCCCTCCGCAGCGGCCCCCCCCAGAGTCCAGATCCCCCCATGCTCACTGCTGCCTCCCTGGGCCCTATGGCTGGAGCTGAATCCCAACAGAAAAGAGGAACAGGGTGCCCAGAAGTGGGGGCCTGGCCAGGAAATGGGGGCCCGGCCTGCAGGTCTCCCCATGAGGCCCTCGCTGTGGACGGGACACAGGCTGGGCTCTGCCTCTGAGGGTCCACCCGGGGGGGCAGGCGGGACAGAGGGTCCCGGGAGGACCCGGAGAAGGGGGAGCCCGCCCAGACTCCAGCTGTAAATGGGGAGACAGGAGCCCGTGAGGATGGTCTCTGCGGCGGGACCTCGGGGCGGTGATGCTGGGAATAGGGTGCGGGGGGTGCCCACTCTGTGTCCGCTCGGGGGTGCGTGTCCCGGGGCTGCGAGGGGCCCCTCAGAAGATGCCAGCTGTGCTGACCTCGAGCAGAGCCCGGGCTGACCCTCCGGGAGAGATGCCGGATGTTGGGGCAGAGGCGGTGCCCCTCCAGAGTGGGGGGGCGCACACCGAAG
>NW_005353406.1:323982-324226 GCF_000412655.1 Myotis brandtii
GACGGTGCCGCGTCCGCCCCATAAATAATGGAGCTTAACGAGCGGGAAGTTCATCCGTCGCGGGCGGCCCCCCGCCTCGCGCACCTGCCGTCACCTGCTCTGCGCGGACTTACTGCCTTTATCTACTCGGCCTCGCGCTCCGGGCCGCGGACCGGCCCCGCCATCACAGTCATTGGCTTTTATGGGTTCGCCAATCTCGCCCGAGGGACCGATGGGACACGCAAAGCAAGGCCACCGGGCCCGC
>NW_005353406.1:324359-326165 GCF_000412655.1 Myotis brandtii
ACTGCTCTCACGATGCAGCCGCCCTCCCTCTGCGAGGCCGGGACACCCCCTGCCGCTGCCTTCTCTCCTCCGTCCCCTGTGAGGCCCCGGGGCTAAGCCGTGACCACTGCTGGCCCAGCCCCGGCACTTGACCCCAAAGCTGGCCCCCGCCCCACAGGACAGTGTTGGGGTGCAGAAAGCCAGGCACCCCGAGTCCCAGCCAGGCTCAGCCTCTCCTCCTGAGTGACAGGGTCCCCGAGACAGAGGGAGGAGGCAGCACCTCAGAGCCGAGGGCTCCCCAATGCCTTCCTCCACCCTGGGCCCCTTGTCTGCCCCCAGGGCAGCTCCCCTGGGCCAGGGTCAGGGACACCCCAAGACCTGCTGTCACTGCTCGTAACCCCAGATGTCACACTTTCAGGGGTGGGCCCACCTTCCCAGAGACCCCTCCCTATGTCCTTTCCCCAAGGGCGGGCATTGAGGGACGAGGGCAACATCCCAATGGACGGAGGTGTCACTGCCCCCTACCCCCGAGCGGACCGGCTGGCCCTCTGCTCCCCCAGCCCTAGCAGCACCACCTGCCCCCTGACCTAGTTCCATGGCCGCCCCCAGAGTGGGACCCTCAGCACCACGGAGGCTTGGCATCACCCCCACCTGCTCGGGGCCAGCACACCTCTGCCCACTGAGGGTCCCCCAGGGCCTGGGGAGACCCCGGCATCTGCCAACGTCCCTCTCAGGTGGCCCACAGATGGGACAAAGCAAGGAGAGGCTGCCGGGCCTGCTGAGTGGAGGACACCCCGTCCACCGCATGAGCCTCCTTCTGTCTGAGGGCGTCCAGGGTGCGTCTGCACCGACCACGACACATGGCTACTGCAGCTGCGGGCTGGGCTCTGTCGTTTATTTCTCTAATAGCTTAATTGAAGAACTAGAGGCCCGGTGCACGGGTTCGTGCACATTGAAAGGAAATTAATTAGGAGAAATATTTTAATATCGCTATTTGCCCTTTCTCTATAATAGAAGTGTCGACCCAATTCACGATAGACAATGACAGATCAAAACACATGCATGCAATTGGCGCCAGCGAGAGCTTCATATGTATTGTGCATGCGCCTTTTATCCTATCTAATAATAGACAAACATTGTAATTGACCGTACCTTCGCTACGCCTCCCATTGGCTAATCAGCGCAATATGCAAATTAACCCAACCAAGATGGCGGCCGGCAGCCATGCAGCTGAAGCGAGCAGGAGGCTTGCTTGCTCCAGTGATGGAGGAAGTCAAGGCTCCCCACCTGCAGCGGCCCGGCTCTGAGCTCCGAAAGCAACAAAGTTTCAATTATAGAAGCTAAACAAACCCCAGATACCTGCTTTCAGCTGGCTGTGGCCACAGAGCTGGAGCAAGCAGGAGCCTGGCTCTCAGCTTCAGTGACGGCAACAAAGTTTCAGTTATAGAAGGTAAATAAATCCCAGAATAAAAAAAAAGAAAAAAGAAAAAAAGGAGAGGCTGGGAGCTTCAGTCGCCGGCCAGACTGAAAACGGCCCTCAGCCCCTCACCCAGACTTGCCAGACACCCCAGTGGGGACCCCCACCCCTAAAGGGGGTGTGGCCAGCCTGAAAACAGCCAACAGCCCCTCATCCAGGCTGCCCAGGCACCCCAGTGGGGACCCCCACCCTGATCCAGGACACCCTTCAGGGCAAATCAGCCGGCCCCCACCTGTGCACCAGGCCTCTATCCTATATAGTAAAAGGGTAATATGCAAACTGACCCTAACAGCAGAACGACTGGGAATGACTGGTCACTATGACACACACTGACCACCAGGGGGCAGACG
>NW_005353406.1:326701-327628 GCF_000412655.1 Myotis brandtii
GTCATTTTCAAGGTCCACCATTTCTTACTTCTTTTCAGTTGGGTCAAGTTTCTAGGCGTTCTAAATCTCCGTTTTCCAGCTAATGAAAAGAAAATAGGATTCTACCGAGTCTCCTATCTACCTACTCCAGGACTTCTGTGAGGATCACATGAGATGAGGCAGGGAAAACGCTTCACAGACATTTGGTTAAAGTGTACAATGCTTGCGCCTGGCTATGAAGCAAGTCGTGTTCCTGGGCTGAAGAAACTCCCAGGAGGCTAGTCATCGCTAGGAGAAGAAGCCGGGTGTTGCTACGTGACGTCATTACTGGGTGCCCACAGCCACCGTTTCCAGGCTGGGCTGGGCTGTGGGCCGCATTTTGCACCATGGGGTCTCAGCAGCGTGGGCTGAGATTTGGTGGCTGTCGCTCCAGGGTGGTGGCGGGCCTGTGTCCCACTTGGGGGAAGCTGAGCGTTGGTTTGTCACAGCCAGGTCAGTGGTGCCGGCCAGTGCACGTCATGGCAGCTCCTGTGTTGAGCGTCTGCCCCCTGGTGGTCAGTGCATGTCATAGCGACCGGTCGGATGGTGGGAGGGTCACTTAGCATATTAGCCTTTTATATAGATAGACTAGAGGCCCAGTGCGCGAAATTGTGTGGCCCCACCCACCCGCGTGCGCCCTGCCCACTCGCCTGCCGCCCGCCTTGACACCCTAACCTCTCCACCCAGAGCTCGAGCGTGCTTGGCCCCGCCCCTGACCCCTCTGGCCTTCTCTGGCTGCTTCAAGCCCCGCCCTCAGTCCCGCGAGTCGCCTCAGGCTGGTCCCGCCTCCTCCAGGCGCCTCCCCACTTGGGCCCCGTGTCCGGAGCAATGCGCTGAGGAGAGCGGGGAAGCCTCGTGCCTGCTGCAGAGCTTCCAGGCTGCTTCCTGGCGGCAGGCACTGCGCTCCCT
>NW_005353406.1:327708-328535 GCF_000412655.1 Myotis brandtii
GAGCGGTGGGTGGCGAAGGACTGGTGAGGGGGCTCTACGGGTTCTCACCCCGCCCTCCCGGCCACAGGATGGCCCCACCTCCTCCGGGTGCCTCCCTCTTCCGCCGGGTCTCCGGAGCAGCATGGCGGCTCCACCCCTCCGCGCACGCAGCCTCCTGCTGAGTGGTCGTTACAGCGTGAGGGCGTCACGGCCATTAGCATATTAGCTCCGTATTATATGGGAGAGCCGGCATGGAGCAAGCTGTTCGTATTTAAAGTGCACAGTTTGCTGGGGTTTTAAATATGTTTCTGTTGGTTTTTTTTAGAGAGAGAGGAAGGGAGAGAGAGAGAGAGAGAGACACATCAATGATGAGAGCGAATCATGGATCGGCTGCCTCCTGCACGCCCCACACTGGGGATCGAGCCCACAACTCGGGCATGTGCCCTGACCAGGAATCGAACCCTGACCTCCTGGTTCATGGGTCCATGCTCAACCACTGAGCCACACCGGCGGGCAGTTTGCTGGGCTTTAACACTCCCAGGTCCAGGGAAGATGATGAATGTGCCACCCACCTGCCACCACCCACCTGCCACCAGCCGGGCGGCCCAATGGAGCCGCTCTCCTCTGTGCAATGAGCCCAGAGGCAGGTCCCACGCCGCCCGCCATCATCTCACTCCCCGGGGGGAAGCCGGCGGCCGGACAAAGGGCCAGACAAAGGCTGCCTGCCAATTGCGGGCAGATTGAGGCGGCCCCGCTGCGGGCTGGGGGCTGCGGCTGCGGTAATTGGGCTCCACTCGGAGGTGTCTGTGGGGGCGGAGCGCTGACGGAGGAGAGACACAGAAAAGCTG
>NW_005353406.1:328632-331227 GCF_000412655.1 Myotis brandtii
AGCTGTGCTGGGGAGCGGCTGGAAGGCCTGCTAACAAAGGGCCAGGAGAGGGCCAGGCGCACGCGTCCCCGTAAACAGTCCCCGCGAGCAGTGACTGGTCCACTTCACTTCTAAACCCTTAAGTCATGCGGCGTTTCATTCCTTCCACAAACTCAGGTCGAGGGTCAGTCCGCCTGGCACTTGGCCGAGCTGAGGGCAGTGTGGCTCACTCACCGATGTGTCCCCTTCGGTGTGTGTGTCCCCCCCCCCAATGGCGAGGTTGGGGTGGGCAGTGAGCCTGCAGGCGGCACCCCTCCTCTTGCGGGGGGCTGGGAGGCAGGTCAGGACAGCCCCCACCCCACCGCCCTGCCTTCATGCAGCTGCGAGGGCCCAGCTGCGAGGGACTGCAGGGGCCCATGTCCCCATGGCGGGCTCGGGCCCCAGCTGGGGTGTCCGTGGCTCTGGCTGGGCCATTGTGGGCACAATTCCACTCTGACTGCCAGTGTCCTGGTGGGGGGCAGCGATCCCCCCTCCCAGGCTGCGGGGCTGGTATGAGAAGGAAGGCGAGGCCCCGGCAGCTGGAGGGTCAGGACGGGCCGAGGTCACGGCGAGACGAGTCAGAGCAGGGAGCCCCCAGGCCCGCTTTCTGAACAAGAGACTTAAAATGCGTCTCTGGCCCAGCCGGCCGGCTCAGTGGGTGAGCGTCGACCTGTGAACCAGGAAGTTCAATTCCCGGTCAGGGCACCGGCCCCGGGCTGCAGGCTCGATCCCCCGTGTGGGGCGCGCAGGAGGCAGCCGATCCATGATTCTCTCTCCTCGTGGATGTTTCTCTCCCCCCGCCTCCCTTCCTCTCTGACATCAGTAAAACATATTAAAAGTGGGGGACTGTGTCTCTGGGAAGTCGCCTGATGGTTTGCTCCCCGACAGAACCTCCTGGGCCTGGAGGCAGAGGTGGGGGTGCAGGGGACCCCCTGGGGACGCCGCAGGGCCAGGCCCGGCCCCACAGACACCCGCCTCTGTCCACAGGAGGAACGTCCAACCTCCCACCCCTCATGGGCTGCCTGTGTCCCCCAGGCCCTTCTGGGGGAGCCCTGGCCCCAGCACTCAGAGTGGCCGCTGGGGAGAAGGTCTTTAAAGGGTTCACTGAGCGAAAACAGGGTCCTTAGGTGGGTCCTAAGCTGGCCGATTGGGGAACCTCTAAGAAGAGGAGGTGGGACGCAGGCGCGCAGAGGGCGGCCATGTGAGGACCCGGGGAAGGGGGCCGTCCGCACACCCAGGAGAGAGGCCTCGGGGAACCCCACCCGGGAGGGGGACAAGGGAGGGCTGGCCTGCCCCCCACTCCAGCCTGGGGGTCACAGGAGACCACCTTCCATCACTCTGTCCCGCCACACACCAGCCGGGCTCTGCCCTCCAGGGACCCCCCTCCGCCTCAGCACTGGGAGCCCCAGTCCCCCTCCACTCCGCACTGGGAGCCCCAGCCCCCCTCCACTCGGCACTGGGAGCCCCAGTCCCCCTCCACTCAGCACTGGGAGCCCTGGCCCCTCCACTCAGCACTGGGAGCCCTGGCCCCTCCACTCCGCACTGGGAGCCCTGGCCCCTCCACTCGGCACTGGGAGCCCTGGCCCCTCCACTCGGTACTGGGAGCCCTGGCCCCTCCACTCGGTACTGGGAGCCCTGGCCCCTCCACTCGGTACTGGGAGCCCTGGCCCCTCCACTCGGTACTGGGAGCCCTGGCCCCTCCACTCGGTACTGGGAGCCCTGGCCCCTCCACTCGGTACTGGGAGCCCTGGCCCCTCCACTCGGTACTGGGAGCCCTGGCCCCTCCACTCGGTACTGGGAGCCCTGGCCCCTCCACTCGGCACTGGGAGCCCTGGCCCCTCCACTCGGTACTGGGAGCCCTGGCCCCTCCACTCGGTACTGGGAGCCCTGGCCCCTCCACTCGGTACTGGGAGCCCTGGCCCCTCCACTCGGTACTGGGAGCCCTGGCCCCTCCACTCGGTACTGGGAGCCCTGGCCCCTCCACTCGGTACTGGGAGCCCTGGCCCCTCCACTCGGTACTGGGAGCCCTGGCCCCTCCACTCGGTACTGGGAGCCCTGGCCCCTCCACTCGGCACTGGGAGCCCTGGCCCCTCCACTCGGTACTGGGAGCCCTGGCCCCTCCACTCGGTACTGGGAGCCCTGGCCCCTCCACTCGGTACTGGGAGCCCTGGCCCCTCCACTCGGTACTGGGAGCCCTGGCCCCTCCACTCGGTACTGGGAGCCCTGGCCCCTCCACTCGGTACTGGGAGCCCTGGCCCCGTGTCTGCACTGAGCAGGTTTGATGACATCCAAATTGCCGCACAGCGGGGTCCCCTAGTGCAGACCCGAGAAAGGAGCCAGCTATCGATTTTCCCGTCCAGCCTGTCACCCGCCCTCAGCCTCGCCCAGGCTCTGAAGGCGCAGCTCCCAGGAAAGAACAAGTTACATGCAAATCAGGCCGCGGAGACAAAGTCTCCCTTCAAGCCCTTGTCAGGCGGGGAGGGCTGTGCCGCAGCCTGAGGGTCCTGGTGCCGAGCTGGGAGCCCCGAACCGGGAACCGGGCCCTACAGGTACCAGGGCTCAGCCTGCAGCCCCCAC
>NW_005353406.1:332375-333274 GCF_000412655.1 Myotis brandtii
CCCCACCAGGCCAGGAGGCCCTTGGGGAGGAAGGAGTAGGCTGCCCATGATAAACTGCCCATCCCACAGCCCCCGATTCACCTCAGCCAACCCAGGGCCCCTGTCCCCTCTCACCCAGCACCCAGGACGCCCCCCCCCCCGCCTTGTACTCTCTGCCCACAGCACTGGGTCCTGGGGACTTCGGGGTTCAGTGTGCCCCACACACGCACCCTGTATTGTCCCTGAACCCCAGTCAGGAGCAGGCAGCAAGGCAGCCTCCACTCGGGCCCTCTCCCACACTCGCCACTCCGTCCGCTTCCTGCGCAGCCCATGGCCTCTGAGCCCACGTGGCCTGTGGTCATCTCTGCGTTAGGCCCTGGTCCCGGCACCAGTCGAGGTCCCAGCTGCAGGCCAGGCCAGCGGCCACCTGGAGTGGGACACGCTCGCAGACAAGCAGACAAGCCCCCGCCGGCATCTCCGCCGGCACAGCCATCCGCTGCGAGTGTGGACGCTTCGTGTCAGCGCATTAAGCGATCTTGCTTCTCATCTGTCCGCCGGGTCCCCGGGGCCCCTCAGAGGCTGGAGGTGCAGGAGCTCCGAGCTCCGTACCAACAGCGCACGGGCTCCCGGCCGCGCCACTGCAGCCCCGACCATGTGACCTGCTCATCGCAGCCCGGACCCCGCAGAAGGGCCCCTGCCCAGTGAGAGAGGCTGAGGCTGGGGCCGCGGGGCCTCGCTGTGGCCCGTGCAACATGTGACCACAGGGTCTCTGGGCTGAGGGCCCAGCCAGGAGCCCAAAGACCTGAGCCCCCGACTCCCCTGAGCGTCAGTTTCCCTCTGAAATAGGGCTCTCCCCAAACTTGCCATTGTTTCAGCACCAACACCCCACGGGGCTGGCCCAGTGCTGGGAGCCCAGCAGA
>NW_005353406.1:333953-334248 GCF_000412655.1 Myotis brandtii
GCCTGCCCCCCCGCCCAGGCCCGGGGAGCGCAGAGGGGACACGGTGCCACGGGAGCCACGGTGCTGGTGGCCACGCGTATTTTTGGCTTCGGCTGGAACTCGGGGTCAGGGACGAGGACTAATTACGGCTGGAGGATAAACGCACACAGCAGCTGTGCCCGGCAGGCAGCCTCCTCAGAGGCGCACCCCCGGTTCCTGGGCCCGAGCGCGCATTCTTTGGCGTCTGTGAGGCACAGGCTCCCCCTAAACAGGGATTCCAAGGAGGCTGGCAGCTGGCCGGGCCCCCGGGATCCGG
>NW_005353406.1:334506-336291 GCF_000412655.1 Myotis brandtii
CTCGCTCGCTGGCTCTGTGGTTCTGTGAGAGGCTGCCCGGCCCGCGCAGCCCAGGCCGGACGGGCCCTGCTTTGCACAAGCAGCGACCACCAGGCTGGAGACAGACCCCAGGCGTGCGTGTGGCCGGTGGACGGCGGCTTTCTCCTTCCTCCGTCGTCTCCACTTTGCCCACAATGACCCGTCCTGTGCTGAGAACAGGAACTAGAGGGCGCCCAGTGCGAGCGCTCGGTGGTGAGGCCCAGCCCCCCCGGGAGCACCTGGAGACAAGCAGCTTCCATCGTCTTCAAGGCGTGAAAGGGCCGACCAGGTAGCGAGGGATGAAGCACCAGGCCCAGCCGCAGGGGCGGCCAGAGGCCAGCAGGGTGAGCCCCAAAGTCACTTGGGCTTTGGCCTCACAGGACCGGGCAGCCTGGCTGAAGCCGGCCATGCAGATTGGGATGGGAGGCAGCGGGCCAGGGGTGGCCAGGGGGCCTGCAGCCGGCTCCTACAGCTCCGAGAGCTGGTTGTGCACGGCCGCCATCAATGTGATGCCGTGGCTCCAAACCAGCCACGGAGGGAGTGTTTACACCAGGGCAATGGGCAGGCGCTGCCCATCGGGACTTGTGTTTCAGGAGGGCCGGTTGTTAAATCTGTCCCAGAGATCTGAAACGGAAGCAAAGAAAAATGTCTACATCTGAAAAACAACCAAAAATCAGAACCTGATGGACAGGTTCGACGGCAGGGTAAGCTGGAGGACCTTCCGGAAGGTTCCGGTTAGAATGTAGCACAGCGACTTTGTGGGGGGTGGGTACACATTCACATTGCATTTCCACACCAACAAACAAGCAGACCTGTAACTTAAAAGCGTCGGAGAACATTGGCTATCCAGGGGTACAGCCAACAAAGTTATACCAGACTCCCCCATAAAGACTGAAAACTGTATTGCAAGAAGTTAAGGAACCCCAAGTAAGAAGAGATAACCCATGTTCGTGGGTTGGAAGACACAACGTTGTCAAAGATGCCAGTTCTTGCCCGGCCGGTGTGGCTCAGTGGCTGAGCGCCGACCTATGAGCCAGGAGGTCACGGTTCGATTCCCGGTCAGGGCACAGGCCCGGGCTGCGGGCTCGATCCCCACTGTGGGATGTGCAGGAGGCAGCTGATCCATGATTCTCTCTCAGCATTAATGTGTCTACCTCTCTCCCTCTCCCTTCCTCTCTGAAATCAATATAAAGAGATTTTAAAAATAAAGTTTACTAATTGAAGAAACAGATCGTCTCTCTCCGGAAGGGTTGACGATAGGCCGGCCCGGAACCCAGCATCCAGTCCCGAGAAGGCAGACCCGGGGGAGCATGGTCACCGTGCCCATCAGCCAGCCATCGCGGGGACAGAAGGACAGACGGGGCATGTCCTGCGGGGCCACCACGGCCACCCCGCCGAGGACTCCAGCTGGAAGTCACAGACCAGCGACCAACGAAGAGGACCCGTCCCTGTGTCAGAGGCAACGTTAGAAGGACGCGCTGACGTCACCACCGAGTCGCCAGTGAAAGAACCAAACACACTGCCCTAACCGGTTTGGCTCAGTGGATAGAGCATTGGCCTGCGGACTTAGGGGTCCCAGGTTTGATTCCGGTCAAGGGCATGTACCTTGGTTTCGGGCACATCCCCAGTGGGGGGTGTGCAGGAGGCAGCTGATTGATGTTTCTCCCTCATCGATGTTTCTAGCTCTCTATCCCTCTCCCTTCCTCTCTGTAAAAAAAAACAAAACAAAAAAAAACAAAAAGAAAGAAAGAACCAAACACCAAGCAG
>NW_005353406.1:337649-338107 GCF_000412655.1 Myotis brandtii
CCCACAGCCCTGAGCAAGGGGGACCTGGGGGGGGGGTGAGCAGCACCCACAGCCCTGATTAAGGGGGGGCAGGGAGCAGCACTCTGAATGGGGCTCCTCCTTCCAGCCCCTCCACTCAAGCCACGAGCTGCCGGGGGGGCACACAGGTGGAGGTGGGAGAGCCGAGAGTAGGCGCTGGGACCCGCAGGCCCATCCGAAATAACTCGGGCAGAGGAGGCCACCTTGTGAGCACCCGCTCAAGTGAGCAATTGAACAGTGTCACTGCGGTGCCCAAACCCAGCCAACTTGAAGTAGACCCCTCCCTGGGGCTTTCACCTGCCCCTCCAGCAGGAACCATGGTGATGTTGGTGGTGATGGTGGTGATGGTGGTGGTGATGGTGGTGATGGTGGTGGTGATGGTGGTGGTGATGGTGGTGGTGATGATAGTGATAGTGGTGATGGTGGTGGTGGTGGTGGTG
>NW_005353406.1:338178-339232 GCF_000412655.1 Myotis brandtii
CTTCGCCGCGAGTCTGAGCTCCCCTCCCACCTGCGCAGAGAGAGGGTGACGAATGGGGTGTCGCCGTCACCACAGGAGCCCAGGGCTCCGCCAGCGCTGGCGGCGGGAGCCCCGTGTCGGCCGACAGGAAGCAGCCATCGGCATGCGCTGAGCTGATCAATAATTAATCTGAACATTAAAAAGCATTTTCTTTGCCTGACAAGGAGCTGATTGCTGAAGTTGCCCCGGAGCCCCCGATCCATTTTTCTCCCTCATCCTCTGGGCTGGGGGGCGGGGGCATCGGCCTGCCAGGGGAGGGGGTCCTTGCTGCAGCGGGGCCACCAGCATCGGGGTCGCTGCCAGCCCTCTCTCCATCCTCCTCACCCCCCTCCGTCCGTCCTCGCAGCTCTGCCCCCCCGTGCCCAGCGGACTTCACCCTGCCTCCCGGACTTCATGGATCCGCTCAGAGGGCACCCCTGTGCATGTCCCCTCTTGGCCTCCATGCTCTTTGGGGGGCACCAGCCTGGTCCTCACAGTCGCTGGCCCTGTCAGACCTCAGGGTCTGGAGGGCCTGTGTGGGCATCCTTTACCCACTGGGAGGGCCCCACAACACCCGCTTTTTAAATACCAAGAGGTGACCTGAGTGTGCCCCAAGGAGGTAACTGTAGACCTCCACCCGCAGCCCTGAGCAAGGGGGACCTGGGGGGGGAGCAGCACCCACAGCCCTGAGCAAGGGGGGGCAGGGAGCAGCACTCTGAATGGGGCTCCTCCTTCCGACCCCTCCACTCAAGCCACGAGCTGCCGGGGGGCACACAGGTGGAGGTGGGGAAGCCGAGAGCAGGCGCTGGGACCTGCAGGCCCATCCGAAATAACTCGGGCAGAGGAGGCACCAGCTCAAGTGAGCAATTGAACACAGTGTCACTGCGCTGCCCAAACCCAGCCAAGTTGAAGTAGACCCCTCCCTGGGGCTTTCACCTGCCCTCCAGCAGGAACAATGGTGATGATAGTGGTGATGATGGTGGTGATGATGGTGATGATGGTGGTGATGATGGTGGTGATGATGGTGATGATGGTG
>NW_005353406.1:339435-340650 GCF_000412655.1 Myotis brandtii
TGGTGGTGATGGTGGTGATGGTGGTGATGGTGGCGATGATGGTGATGATGGTGATAATGGTGGTGGTGGTGGTGATGATGATGGTGATGGTGACAATGATGATGGTGATAATGATGGTGATGGTGGTGATAAAGGTGGTGATGGTGATGATGGTGGTGATGATGATGGTGGTGGTGATGACCATTCTAATGATGAGAATAATGACAGTCATCCTTTATTAGGCACCAGCTGCACACTGGTACTGCCATGCCTTCCCCATTTGATTCTCACAACCATTCAGAAAGGTGAATGGCACCTCCTTCCCCCAGAGGCACAGACTCCGTAGCATGACACGTCCGCCAGCGTGGACAGACCCAGGGCTGGAGCCGAGCGGGGGCTCAGGCCGGGCCTACGGTGAGCACGGCGCGGACCTGGGGTCTGTCACCTCCTCGTTGTGAGAATTCTTCCAGCCAACCTGTCAAGGGCCTCCCTTTCCGGATGAGGACGGCGGGTCCAGGGTCAGCGTCTGTCCGTGACCGGCAGGTGTGAGCAGCAGCACCCGATTGGGGAAGAGGCAGGAGGAGGCCAACCACGTGCAGCCGGCAGCTTCGGAGTAACAGCCACCGTCATCCTCACCGGCCTGCAGGCAGCCCGAGGCCTCAGGCAGCCCCGTGGCTCCCAGCCCAGGGCCCCTGCCCTTTCTGCCAGACTCCAGGCCCATCAATGGGCTCAGGCCACACCCAGCCCAGGCCAGGGCATTAGCAGGGTGACAGGTACCTGAGGCCAGGCGGACCCCAGCACCTCCTGGGACAGCCCAGCACCCACCTGGGACACCTAGCACCCACCTGGGACAGCCCAGCACCCACCTGACAGCCCAACACCCACCTGGACAGCCCAGCATCCACCTGGACAGCCCAACACCCACCTGGACAGCCCAACACTCACCTGAGACAGCCCAGCACCCACCTGACAGCCCAGCACCCACCTGGACAGCCCAGCACCCACCTGACAGCCCAACACCCACCTGGACAGCCCAGCATCCACCTGGACAGCCCAACACCCACCTGGACAGCCCAGCATCCACCTGGACAGCCCAACACCCACCTGGACAGCCCAGCATCCACCTGGACAGCCCAACACCCACCTGGACAGCCCAGCATCCACCTGGACAGCCCAACACCCACCTGGACAGCCCAGCATCCACCTGGACAGCCCAACACCCACCTGGACAGCCCA
>NW_005353406.1:340832-341266 GCF_000412655.1 Myotis brandtii
GGCTCATGGGCCCCGCCTCCCGCGTAGGTGGGGGCCTCATCAAAGACCCTGATTGCTCTGGGCTGGGCAGCTCACAGCGAGGGGCCGCCCGCGACATATGCTGCCACCCGCCGCTGGCTTTGTCTGCGGCGTTAGCAACAGCGCCTCTTCCTCTCCAGCCCCCGTCCATGTATCAAGCCTGGCGCTGACCAGCCGCCTCTCCCATTGGCGGCCGGGCGTGGGGGCTCAATAGGGACGCGCACGAGGAATTGCGTGATCAGGCCGCTCTGGGCCGGAACAAAGGACACATTAGGCTCCGGGAGGCGGCTCCCTCGTCAGACACACAAAGGGGCAGAAAGGAGGGGCGGCCGATGCAATGCCACCTCCTTTCACCGTCAGAGACAGGGGAGGGGCGCGGGGTCCCAGGCGGGTTCCCCGGGGCGGGGCGCCTGCCA
>NW_005353406.1:341873-342453 GCF_000412655.1 Myotis brandtii
CGGACGTGGCCCCTCCTGAGGGACGCGAGGAGGCCCCTCCAGGCTGCTCCCGGGAGCACGCCCTCCTGTGTCCCACTGCTCTCCTGGGGACAGGAGGGCGGCCTCCCTGCCCATTTCAATCTCAATGGAGACACAGGCCCTGGCCGGTTAGCTCAGTGGATAGAGCGCCAGCCGGGTTCGATTCCGGTCAAGGGCACCTGCCTCCATTGCAGGCTCCTCCGCGGCCTGGGCCCTGGCTGGGGTGCGTGCAGGAGGCAGCCCATCGATGTGTCTCTCTGTCTGTCCCTCTCGCTTCCACTCTCTCTAAAAATCCATGGGAAGATACCCCCGGGTGAGGATTAACCAAAATAAATAAAACATGAGTTAATGTCGGCACGATTGGGCCGGAGCCCTAAGCACCGCGCCAGCCCCCAGTGGGCTCACAGGTCCGCTCTGGCTGGGCGACAGGAGCAGAGAGCAGGAGGCCGGGGGGGCAGGTCCTACCCAGCTTTAGGGGCAGGTCCCTCCCTAGCCCGGGCCTCACGTGCCCCCAGGAGCCCCGCCCCAGGAGGGGAACCCCAGCCCGAGTCTGTCAGCACCT
>NW_005353406.1:348239-349198 GCF_000412655.1 Myotis brandtii
TGGAGCCAGAGGACCCAGCCAGCTGTGCCCCGCAGGTGCCCTGCCCAGCACCCCTCCAAGCCCCGGCTGACCCCTGGGGTGGGCAGGGCACACGGCCACGGAGCAGAGACTCAGCCTAGCGAGGGAACCCAGAGTGGGGGACCGAGGCTCACCCCGCCGCCTCCTGCGCCTTCCCTGATTCTCCTCCCTCTTTCCAGAACGTTCTCTGACCCGCCCTGCCATGCACGACTCCCTCCCTCCCCCCTGCAGCTGCATCTGTGCCAAGGCCCAGGCGCCCCACCCAGGCCCAGGCCCCCGGGCACAGCCCAGCCCTGTGAGGTCACCACTGCACATGCCCCTCACGCCCCAACAGGCTGGGGGACGGACACAGGAGCCGCCGCCAGGACCGTGGCAACCTGCCTCCACATGGGGGGGGGGGGCGGCCACAGCGTTTGGACAGGTTCAAGCCTCGGACTGATGAGAGGGCACAGTCCTCTCCTGGCAAAGCCACGTGCCAGTCCCAGCTGGAGGGCAGGGCCCTCCCAGCACAATTACAGCCAACAGCTGTGGGTGTGAGCTTGCGCCTGTGGCGTTGGCACATCTACCTCCTCTCCCGGGGCCCTGCAGGGGCTGCACCCACCTGCCTGAGGTTGCTGGCTCCCCCTCTCGCCCCCTTTATTGGCCGTGGCCCGGGGTGGCTCTCTAGTTCACCGGTCCCCAGGGGCACCCGCCAAACCCTGAGAGTTTGAGTCCAGAGGGTGTGGCCCCTTCACACATGGAGAAACTGAGGCAGAGAAGCAAAATCACCGCCCACAACCCAAAACTGGTCCTTTGCAAGAGGGGGCGCAACACTGGGCCGGGCTCCAGGGCCGCCTTCTGTATCCGCGCGGCCGGCTCTCCCGCCCCCAACCCTGGCATGTCCTCGTCCCCAGCCTGTACCCTCCCTGCCCGTCAGGGACCCACGAACGTCGTTCTCTCGG
>NW_005353406.1:353724-354535 GCF_000412655.1 Myotis brandtii
GGAACGAAACCTTATTTTAAAATCAAATATTTAGGTGCAATTCCTTACCCTTAAGTTGTTTTTTTTTCATGTTTCAAAACAGCTCAAGGTCCTTGAGGAGAATCCAGCCGATACAGAAAAGGCGGAGACTGCCCGTGTCCGGCCCCCAGTCCCCTGTGGTCCTTGTACCCCAGGCCCCAGGCTGGGGGTGGGGCTCCCGTCCTGTGCCCCCCACAGTGAGGCACCAGGGCCATTGTCCTGCGCGGCACGCGCCCTGCCGCTCAGTGCAAAGGCCGTAGACAGAGACTCCCGGGTCTTGTGGCTTCAGGGGACCCCTCACCCTTGCTCTGCCCTCAGCCGGGCTCTCCACACCCACCCTCTGCCAGCCTCAGACCCGACTCCTAGAACCCCATCCACAAGCCCCGGCCCCCAGGCCCCAGGCCCCGTCTCCACAGGTGTCCACAGCCCCCAGCCCAGCACCCCCTGGCCGAGCCCCTGTCTGACGCCCGTCTCCCCAGAACTCCATGCTGGGGAGCCCCTGCCTGCCACCCAGGCCCGCCCAGAGCCAGGAGTGTCTCTTGCTCCCTCCTCCCCCACATCGCCAGGACGGACTGGCTGGGCAAACCCCATCCCAGGAGTCAGGCAGCTTCCAACCCAGGCGGCCTTTTTACCCCGAAAATAAACCCGTCCTCACAGCATGTGTCTCCCACAGACGCCCAGAGGAAGGCAGAGAGGGGGGCGGGGGGTGGCTGGAGCATCACCCCAACCCTGGTGGGCCAGCCCTGAGCAGCCTGAGCCTCGTTCCTGCCCCCCACCTCCCCTCCCCTCCCCG
>NW_005353406.1:356054-356561 GCF_000412655.1 Myotis brandtii
CTCCCACCCCCTGCAGGGGGCGCCCCTCCTCACCACCAGCCACTCGCAGGCGGGAGCTTACGGATGCCCTGGGCTGCACAGCGGGTTCTGGCCTCAGGGTCCTCGGTGCCCAGGCCCCTGTGGGAGCTCCCGACGGGCAGGCCTGTGTCATTCACTCGCTCCCTCTTGGGGCAGTGCTAGGGTCCCCTGAGGACACTCCCCACTTCGGGGCTCCGGGGACAGGACTCACCCCGTGTCCCGAGTGTCCCCTGAGGACCTGCCCAGCCCACCCTCAGGGTCACCCTGTGCGCCCCGTCCTGTGGGGCCTCAGTCTGTGGGGAGGCGGAGACAGGCCTCCGGAGACACCAGCCCCGCCGCCACCTCCACCGACTTCCCGCCTCCAGAGCGTGAGAAGTGCCTGCTGTCAGCGGCGGCCCATCGGGCACAGGTAGGGCAGCGAGCAAACCAGTGCCGACACCTGTCCCAGGAAGCGACACCTGTCCCAGGAAGCCAGGCGCAGGACGAGGC
>NW_005353406.1:358113-360613 GCF_000412655.1 Myotis brandtii
TTCGGACGACCCAGCCACCTGGAGCGCCCGGCGTCCGTGCGGAGGGAGGAGGCACAGTGCCCGGGCCCGAGGGCCTGGCAGGCAGCCCAGGCACAGCCACCACTTCAGGCCTCTGTGGGGACCGGGACATCTGTTCTGAACAGAAAGTGGCCGCCAGCCATTGGCCTTGTGGGCAGAGGGTGGCACCAGGCCCTGGCTCACTGAGTGGCCTTGGGTGTGGTCCTCCCCTCTCTGGCCTTCCTCCCGGTTTCTAAGCGCCTCTCCAAGCCCTGTGTCCCCTGGGCTGGGGGCAGGGGTGGGCGGGGGGCCAGGATCCCTCCTCTCATTCAGCCTCAACTCACAGCACAGAAAGCCCAGATGACGGCCCGCGGGAGCCATGCCCACCGCAGCGTCTCCCCTGCACTGTGGGGGCCAGAGCCCAGCCCGGCTCACGACGACACAAATGGTCCACCCTGGGGAGGCGGAGGGGACACAGCCCCTGGTTCCCAGCCCCACTGACCCGCCTCCGGGAGCCGAGGACAAACCCCCTCCCCCGCCACCCCAATCAGCCTTTTGCCGAACACAGTCAATAAATTATTCAGTTTGCAAAATGCCATTATGTGTGAGTTTACTTAATTGAATAGAATAATTTATGGTAAAACCTGGGGAAAGAAAGATCGATGAGGCCGGGAGCGGAGGAATGATTGAGTCTCGCCGAGGCAATTTGATTTTTATCCCTCATTATAACAACGTTAAGGGGGCATCAACTCGGGTCAGAATCAATATTTGCCGCGTGGCCGGGCCATGAATTCTCGCTGGAGGTGGCGAGGGGGCTGGCGGCCGTCAGTCACGAAGGCCGCGTCCGCCCCAGACAACAGAGGCCCCCACCCCGCCCGCCGCGTCGCAGGCGGCCATAAAAGGTGATTTAGGAACAAGTCTGCTCAAGACACGCGTGCGACACCCGGACATGATTCAGGACCAGTTACACGGCCGCTTCCCGCAAATCACTGGGAGACAGACGGCGCGAGGCCCGTCAAGACGCCAGTGCCCGACCAGCTCAGCCTGCAGCCGGCCACGGCCACGGCCACGGCCATCTCTTCTGCCTTGAGCCCCAGGGTGTGTTCCCGAGGGAAGCAACACCTCCCCCCCTCCTCCATGTGTCCCAGCCCGTAGCTCGGCGCCCGAGCAGAGTCGGAGCCTAGATGTCTGTGGGGTAGGTTAAAGCTGGGGGAGGAAGGAAATCTGGGGGTTCTGTGTGATTAGATTAACTTAATGGTCTATTTGGGGGGTACTGGAGTGGCGCTGTTGGGATCTAACCTCTAGAGAATGTAATATCAAAGTTTGTGGTTTTTAAAGAGAAATTAAACTGGTGGAGTAGTCAGCACTTTGAGTAAATAGAATGATTCGAAATAGTTGTAAGGATGGTTTAAGGTAAAATCCTACCTTAATGTTAAAATGTTCTCGTTTGATCAGATGAAATTTCCGATATTTATTTATTTTGGACCTACGAAAATCATAATTTCATACGACTCAACTAATATATCTCAAAAATAAACAAATAAATGAAGAAACAAATAAATGAAGAAAGACGTTCGTTTTTCTGACTTGGCTTTAACACGAGGGCAAAGCCGCAAGTACAGAGACCACCGCCGTCGAGGTTGTTAACTAATGAACTAACGAGCTAATGAGAGGACCCAAGGAGAAAATAAGAGCTTGTGGATTATAGTATAAATCACATTATTCAATTTTATCCAATTGCTGAATTGCCTCAAAATATGGAAAGAAAAACAACAACAACGCGATAGCTGAGCATCACATTCAGTTCGGTCTGTGTTACTAAGTAAATGTTCCATGTAGCTATGGTCTTTTTCCCCTGTCTTAATTTGAGGAATTTTAACAAAAATACCACAGAATTTATTAGAGGAAATTATAAACTTTTTAAGATCCATAATCTTACCAAGCTAGCCCAATAACTTTTCACTTTCACTTCTTCATGTTCCATTCCATCATTTTTAACAAGTGTGTCCATATCTTTGTAGAGTTGCTGGTATAAAAATGGTCTCATGTGCTTTTTTCTTTCTATGATGGCTTTTCCCACGCGTAGCCTTCACGGTGGCTTTTAACTGCTTTGTAAACTTCCACAATTCAGCCTCGCGGTTCTGCACTATTTCCTTCTTGTTGGACATTTGGGCTGTTTCTAATTTTTGTTACTATACGTAGCTAACCCTACCAGAAAAATCTGAGGTAGGAAGCTTTGACAATTTCTTTTGAAGTGTTTCCTGGGGCTAACTTCTCCAGGACTGGCGACGAAGAGGCTGGACTCAAAGGACATTTCACTGTGCGCTTTAGACTTCTGTGCACAACAGTTTACACCCACCCCCATCTTCTTTCTTCCTCCAGCCTGTCCCACGGGTGTGCTGGTAAGTACACACACACACACACACACACACACGAACACTTTCCCGTGTTTCACAGATGCTCCTCCTGCCTACAGGCCGAGGGGTGCCCAAGGGCAGGGCCG
>NW_005353406.1:363233-364055 GCF_000412655.1 Myotis brandtii
CGGCTCAGAGCATGGGCCCCTCCTCACCCGCCACCGCGCAGGAGCTGTCCCAGCCCTGGCTCTGGGGGAGACCTGGGGTTAGGCAAGAAGCGGGGGCGCAGGCCTAGGCCAGACTGGGGCCCAGGGTGTCCTGGAGGAGGGGGCAGGGGCAGAGCTCTCCCCCTCCCACTTCCACGCAGGTCCGGAGAAGCCACAGGCCAGTTGGGGTGCCCAGGGCATCACAGATCCCAGCCCTCCGTCCCCCTGCACCTGGCCCTCCAGCTCCTTCTCTCAGCCGCCCTGGCCGCCCGCCTCCTCGTCTCAAGCCCCTGGCCCAGCCCCTCCCGGACCCCAGCCCCTCCCGGACCTCAGGACCCAGGTCCTCTGGGTGGCCCAGCGTCAGATGCTGAGCGGCTCTGGGGACAAAGGGCCCAGGAATCATGTGTGTGTGAGTGCATGTGTGTGCATGTGAGTAAATGTGTGCATGTGTGAGTGCATGTGAATGCCTTGTGGTACGGGCATGGGTACATGTGTACGTGTGTGTGTGTTTGTGAGTGCATGTGTGGTGCATGCATAGGGTGGCATGGGGACACGTGTGAGAGGCGGGCAGCGGGCTGTAGATCACCCTCCTGTCCCAGGCCCTCGCCGAGGCCCGTCCTGCCTCGTAAAGATGCCAGCGCCGCCGCACGGGCGGCCACAAATCAGGGCGGCTCTGGGTTCAGAGCGGCCCTCAGCCAGGAGATGGGCTCCCGGACGCGGAGGCTGAAGAAATACGGCGCCATCTGCGCGGCGGGGGAAGCGGGAGAGATTTCCTCCAGCCCGAGGGCCGTGGCCCACGTCTGG
>NW_005353406.1:365115-365478 GCF_000412655.1 Myotis brandtii
GGGGGGGGGGGGGGGAAAGGGGGGGGGGGGGGGGGGGGGGGGGGGGGGGGGGGGTCCCTGCAGCAAGCCCACCCTCGCACTGTATTGGCAGGACCGGAGGCTCTGACCGCTGTGTGTCCCAGCATCGCGGAGACAAAGCAGGAACAGCTCAGGGCCAGCACCCGGGAGTCACAGTGGGACAGAAGGCCCAGCAGGAGGGGCTGCCGGCCTCACAGGGGCCCTGGCTGGGCCCTGGTGGCTGCCGCCTGTCACACCAAAGGACAAGGGGTGGACAGACATGGCCTGGAGGGAAACTGGACAGAGCGAGCCACCTCCGTTCACAGGAAACGCCGGCCGCTGGACCAGAGCACCGCCGCCCAGCTC
>NW_005353406.1:365869-366073 GCF_000412655.1 Myotis brandtii
TCTGAGGGGAGGGAAGCAGGTGGTCACTGGTGCTGACCCCTCACCTCCGCCTCCCAGGCCCCGCCCCACACCTGCAGGGCCCAGCCCAGTGGGAGCCCACGGAGGTGCTGCTGAGACCTCACCCCATTTCCCAGGGGGGCACCGTCAGGAGAGGGCAAGGCCCCATCTGGCTTCCCTGGGGCCAGCAACAGGGCCAGATGCTGG
>NW_005353406.1:366254-367998 GCF_000412655.1 Myotis brandtii
CACATACACATATACACACACACACACACAGTCATCACAACCCTCGCTGCGACCAAGGATGCAAACGCAGTTTACACCAGAACCGATCCAGACTCCCCCTGCGGTTCTGCCCAGCCCTGTCCACGCAGGCGCCCTCGGCTCTCCCACTTGAGTCCCTGTAGCCGACGCCACGGCTGCCACTCAGGAGCCGGGACGCAGGAAGCCGCACCCTCACCTCGCAGACCCTTCCCGGGAAGCTCACTGCCCGGAGTCTGGACTCACTGCTGCGGGATCCCGCCCTCAGGCCGAGGGGGTGGCCCGGCCGGGGGGGCTCAGTGCTTGGCGTCAGCCCAGGACCAAAGGTCACGGTTCGAATCCCGGCCAGGGCACAGGCCCGGGTTGCAGGCTCGATCCCCAGTGGGGGGCGTGCAGGAGGCAGTTGATCCATCATTCTCTCTCATCACTGATGTTTCTCTCTCCCTCTCCCTTCCTTTCTCTGAAATTAATAAAAATATATTTTAAAAAATAATTGCGAGGGCGAGTGTATTCACTCAACAGAAACTCCTCCAGAGCCGGGCAGGCCTTCTCCCTGCTCGCTGCAGCCGAGGGGAGGGGACGGGCCATACTCCTCAGGTTTCAGGACAAACACGCCACTGTGGACGGAAGGGCCACGTGCTGACCTGACAGCTCAGGGGAGGCCTGCGGGCGGCCTTGCAAACTCGGACCTAAAGTCACCACAAAGGAGGGTCTGAAATTAAACTTTAACTAAAAGCAGTTCTGGTGGGCAGTTACATCCTAGGCCAGTATCTTCCCTGACAAGGTCAGCCTTTACCTTAACTGAGCCTGTCTGTCTTTGTGCATCTATGATAACACACCCTGGAAATGTCTGGGTACCTGGTAACTTCCCCCCCCCCCTCGGGGCACCACCTACTGTGCTGGGCCCAGGACAGAGACCACAGATTCCTTCATCATCATGTTCATTGTCCCTGCACCCACCTAAGTGTGCGTCCATCATTTCACTTCTTATCCAATCCCAGGGGTTCCCCGCTTTGCTTCCTCCCGCCTCTCTAGTCTAGTCTATCACCGGTGGATGCCATGTCACCCACCTACGTCCCTTCCTTTGACTGCAAATGTATAAAAACAGAGGCAAGACCGCCATTCTCCGGGGCCCGATCTCAGTCCGTTGAGGCTCTGCTTCCCGGAAACTGTCCACGGTTTGGCTCCAATAAACTCACAAACATTCTCTGCAGGTTTGGGTGTTTGTACGTGAGCACTGCCCACTGGCTCGCACACACCTGCAGACTCGGCACTGGTCTCCCCTCCACATCCCAGTCTCCACCCTGCAGATCTGGGGAGTCCACGGTGAGATGGGGCGCCGACGGAGTCACAGACGTGGGATCTGGGGGCCCCAGTGTTGAGGAGTCGTGACGTCACTCGTGGGAGTGAGGTGGTCCCGGGGAGAGCGTGCAGGGAGCAGGGCCACCCAAGGGGCAGAGCAGGGACCCCTGGGGCTGAGGACCCCCAGAGAGAGGAGGGGGGAGGGCCCCTGATTCCAGGAGGTGGCGTGTGGCCCTCCCTGCGCCCGAGGGAGCAGCCCCGCCACCTTGTGGGGAGGGGAGGCTGGGTGCCCACCCAAGGGGAGCAGGGACCCCTGGGGCTGAGGACCCCCAGAGAGAGGAGGGGGGAGGGCCCCTGATTCCAGGAGGTGGCGTGTGGCCCCCCTTGCGCCCGAGGGAGCAGCCCCGCCACCTTGTGGGGAGGGGAG
>NW_005353406.1:372225-372528 GCF_000412655.1 Myotis brandtii
CCTGTGATTTCGGACTCTGTCCCTCCAGGGAGAAGGGACTCCGGTGCCCGCTTGGGGCTGTTTCCCCAAATGGTCCCCAGCAGGAGGCATGCGGACGCAGCAGGCAGCACGGGGCGGCCTGGCCTCGCCGCTCCCATCCATAAAATGGGCGTCCTGGTTGCCAGCCCGTAATGACAGGGCCCACTGAGGGCTTTGATGTCCCAGATGAAAGCAGCCTCGCTCGGCCCAGGACAGGGGTTCCCTCCAGAAGCAGGCGCCGCCCCGGCTCCCAGGCTGTGGGAAGTGGGCCCACCAGCCAGTCCC
>NW_005353406.1:373681-374029 GCF_000412655.1 Myotis brandtii
TCCGGCCAGGGCCACCCGGGGAGGCCCAGGCTCCATGCACGACGAGGACCCTAAAATGGCTCTGACCGCCTGGCCGGTGGGCCACAGGGCCCTGGGTTCAATTCCGGTCAAGGGCACGACCTCGGTTGCAGATTTGATCCCGGCCCTGGTCAGGCGCCTGCGGGGGCAACCAACCACGTGTCTCTCTCTCATCGCTGTCTCCCCCCTTGCCTTCCTCTCTCTAAAAATCAATGGGACAATAGCCTCCGGTTAGGATTAACAACAACAAAATAAAATAAAAGATAAAATAAAAGAGGGCTCTGAAAAGGGTGGGGGTGGGTGGTGGGTGCCAGTGACATGCTGCTTGTC
>NW_005353406.1:381250-381506 GCF_000412655.1 Myotis brandtii
GAGAGCCCCGCGAGGGCACCTGCCATAGAAAACCGTAAAAACATAGATCCTTTGTCTGCAAACCCCACGGCTAATACCGCGTTTATCGCAAAATTATACAAAACACGGGCCTGACAGAACCGCTGCAAACCCCACCCCGTCCCCTGTGTGCGGGCTGTCTCTGCTGTGGTTTTGGTAAGAATTCCTGCCGTGGAAGAGGTGCCGCGTGCCGTGGGCTCGGCCCTGGGCACTGCCTCCGGGTCCTGGGACAGAGCAG
>NW_005353406.1:386997-387607 GCF_000412655.1 Myotis brandtii
AAGGGAGGCAGGGTTGGGGGGCGGGGGGCCTGGCCTTCCTCACAGGAGCTGTCCCCCCCGGAGGAGCTGGACGCATACTGGGGGCAGAGCAGGCCGGTGTGAGCCAGTCCCCACAGGGCTCCTCCTGCCCCCACGCACCCCAGCTGCACACACGCTCTCATGAAGGGCATCAGCAGCCACCCACCGGTCCCGCCGAGCGTGGGGGACCGACGCCTCAGACACAAGCCCAGCCCAACCCTCAGCAACGTCCAAGGAACGGCCAGAACCAAACCAGGGAGGCGAGAACGGCGCCCACAGCCCCTGCCCAACACTTCGGAGCCGCGACCCAGACCCAGTCCCTCTGGCCCATCTCTGCCCTTTCACCGGGGAGCTCCCCAGCCACCCACCCACCCTGGCCAGGCAGCCGGAAGGCCTGCCTCCTCTGGCCATGGCAGGTGGCCGCAGCCCCGTGCCCCCAGGACCCACGGGGAGTCTCAGGTCCCCCAGGGTGTGGGACAGAGGCCCTGGCAGGACAGAGACCCAGGTCCTCGGGTGGGAGGGGCAGGCAGAGAGGGAACAGACCTTGACCTTCTTCCTGCGCAGGCGGTGAATGCGGGCGGCCAGCTGCGCG
>NW_005353406.1:389261-389599 GCF_000412655.1 Myotis brandtii
CCCGCCTCCCTCCACGTCCGCGCGTCACAGGGTGGCCAGGCCGGCGCACACAGACCCAGGACAGAGCTCTGTGCACAGAGAACACACAGACAGGACACGGATGCACACGCAGCATGAACCGGCCGGACACACGGCTGCCAGGCACGCAGGGGTCACAGTGCCATGGGGAACCCAGCCGGGACCCAGACCACAGCACACACGTGGTCCCAGCAGGCACAGGGCACATCCAGGGCCAGACACGCGGGTCCAAGAGCCCCCAGGAGGGTGGGTGCTTCCCTGGGAAACAGCCGGGAGCCGGGCCCGCAGCCAGTGGAGACCTGAGAGGCGGGGGCGAGAGG
>NW_005353406.1:389673-390919 GCF_000412655.1 Myotis brandtii
CATTACGAGGGGGTGGGAGTGGGGGGCAGAGCCAGGGAGGTCGGGACAGCAGGCCCAGCTGTGGCTGGGGATTCCCCGCAGGAACGCAGGCCCACGCCCCTGCTCCAGGCCAGAACCCGGGGAGGTCAGCGGGGCAGGCAGAGAGCAGGGCTGAGCACGTGGGCACTGGACGGCGGGAGGACAGGGGTGCAGGGGCGAGGCCAGGACAGGGGGCAGGCTCTGGACACCCCGTGGGCAGAGGGACAGAGTGCAGGGACTGAACCCAGTGACCTTGCCTGCCCTCGATGGGGGTTCAGTGCAGAACAGGGGACCCCAGAGGCTCAGAACGTTTGCGAGCAAGTCAACCCCACACACACCCACAGCTCGGCCAGCTTCCTGGGTGGGGCGGCCACATGGCGACCCCCGACCCAGCCCCCTAGGCTGGAGCTCAGAGAGGTCAGCTGGGGTCACAGGTGGTCTCCTAAAACCCCAACCATATCTGAGGGCAGAGGGAGGGAGGGAGAGGCCAGCAGAGGGGGCGGCAACCCCCCAAAAGAAAGATGCTGGCCCACGCCCCTCCCAGCAGGGCCCATCTCTGTGCTTCCCCCCCCACAGGGGAGGAGGCGGCAGCCAGGCCCCCCTGGGCCCCTCCAACTCCTGATGTGGGGACCAGCTCAGGAACTAAGCGCAGTGGGAGGAGGGACCCCCTGGACTGGGGCCGGGACCCAAGGCTGAGGCGCTCAGCCCGAAGCACAGCTCACTCCCGGCTAAGAAGGGAGCACAGCCCCCGCCCCCAGCACCCCCAGATGTCTCAGTGCAGCCTTTCTCCCCTGGGGCCCCTCCTCCCTCCCAGCCGAGCGCAGAGGCCACGCAGCCGGAGGAGGCAGAGGAGGCGGTGGAGTTGTGGCAAGATGCCCCAGTCGGCTCTGGACACCCCAGGCGCAGGCGGGGTCCTGGCTGCCGTGAGCCAGAGGACAGGCGGGAGGAAGAGAACACGGTAGCCCCGCCCGAGAAGAGAACCCTGAGGCCTCGGGGTTGGGGGTGGAGGGGCGAGTGGAGAGCCTGGGGGGCCCGTCCGGGCAGGGAGGGAGGGGCAGAGCAGGGTGGTCCAGCGCAGTCAGCAGGCGGCCAGGCGGCCTCTGCCAGTTTCCAAAAAACACAAAACACAGATGCAGAAACGGTGCCCTGCGGGAGGCAGCGTCCTGGAGGCCGGCCCAGCCCTCAGGCACGGGAAGGGGAGGCTGGGGGCGGAGGCCTGGGAACCGAG
>NW_005353406.1:391408-392860 GCF_000412655.1 Myotis brandtii
CACAGCCGCCCAGGAAGGAGCGTGCCCGTCCTCGGGGACACGCGGGGACATTCCTGCGGCTCCTCCACCGGCTCCATTAGCCCAAATCGATTCTTTATTCCCCGGCCACCGAACACAACTATTTCATTTCCGAACGCCGCCGCGGCCAAGCGGCCGCCGTGTGCTCTGCCCAGTCGTTTGGGGCCGTTTTGTTCAGCGTGAACTCTGGCCACTGCAGGAGCTCCTGGCGGGAGAGCCCTCACGCAGCCGTGGTCCAGCTCAGGGCCCAGCCATTGTCCGCGAGGACCCTGCCTCGGCCGCGGGAGCCCAGGCCGAGAGCAGAAGGTTCAGACAGTACAAAGCCCCCCATCGCTGTGGCGAGGAAACACGTATTCTGCATAAGAAAGGGCTTCCTCTCCTAAGGGGTGGCCCAGCGCGAGGGGGAGGGGCGCGCCCACGTGACGGGGAGGTGATGAATTACCATCAGTGGCACATTCACGTCAGGATCGAGCCTAACCCAGCTTCTTCCTGCGACAACATTAAATGCCTTCAGGAGGCACTTCTGAAGGTGACGCTGGTGCGGATGACAGGCAGTGACAGGCAGGGAGGGGCCCTGGGTGGGCGGTGACAGGACTGACTGGGGGGGGGGGGGACAGAGAAGGAGGACCCTGCCCTGGAGGAGGGGGCGGGGCCTGCCGGTGAGAACCCTCCAGCCGCCCACCTGAGACCCAGCCCGTCCCTACCCACCCGCTTGCAGACAGAGCCCAGACGCTACAGAGAGGCCAAGCGACCAGGCCAAGGTCAAAGCCTGTCCCGGGGTGTGGCAGCCTCTCCCCAGAGCCAGCTTGCTCTGTCCAGCTGCAGCCTCCCCCTGGCCCGGGGGGCTCAGGGCCCCTCCACAGCTCCCAGCCACGCCTCCACGGGCACAAGGGGCCCAGCTCACTAGATGGGCATGAACCCGTGTGCGCACGGATCCCGCACACACAGGGTCCTGATCGAGGCCGGCGCCGTGACCCGCCACCCCGGGAGCCCAGGGCTCAGAGCCAGGGGGCCGGCCCTTCTCCCCTGTGGGCCTGTTTTCCCATCTGAACCGAAGCACGTTCCCCCTTTACCCCGACGGGAGAGCCCCCAGCCCCAGCAGAGGCGAGGCCAAGGGGTTCCTGGGGTCAGACCCCAAGCCCTGGTCCCAGGACGCCCTGGCTGTCCGGCCCCACACTGAGACCAGCACGCAGCCCTGGGGCCCCGCGCCCGTTTCCGGGATCCCACCCCGTCTCCCAGGCTCCGGGCCACCACCTGGAGCCAACGAGGCTGGATGGGCCTCAGTCTTCCCGTGTGCACCCCACCCTGGGGAAGGAGGCAGAAGCCCTGCCAGGGGTCACCCCCAGGTCAAGGCCAGGCCTACCTTTCCGGCGCCACTGGGGTGGTCCTTGGCCTTGGAGGCGGCCCTGAGCAGGCAGGGGGGCACGGGGGGCG
>NW_005353406.1:392979-393454 GCF_000412655.1 Myotis brandtii
CCGCCGCCGCCTCCTGCCAGAGCAGACCCGGGCACGCCAAAAGAAGCCGGGGGGTTGGGGGGGCGGCGAGAGGGAAGACCACAACACAGGGACAGGAGACAGAGGGGTGAGTGGTGGGCAGGTGGCCAAACAGAAAACGTGATGGAGGTGCCAGGGCAGCAACGAAAGAAAAGCGAGAGGAGAGCGGAGAGCGTGAGGCCACTGTCCGGAGGGGCCTGCCCAGCAGAGGGTCCTGCCGGCAGCCAGGCCAGGTCGCCAGGGGTGCCCACAGGGGATGCTGAGGTTCCACGGAACACGGTTTGGGAAACACCACACTAAGCCATTTCCTAGGGACCCTCTAGGCCTGAAGTCCACGTGGGTCTGATTCTGCCATGAGAAGGGCAGCGGGCACCGGTCCATACCTCCCGGGGGTACTGGGGCCGGGAGGGGGGAGCGGAGGGGCGGGGCTAAGGGGCGGCCAGGGGAACCTCGCAGG
>NW_005353406.1:393848-394173 GCF_000412655.1 Myotis brandtii
TGCACTTGGGCTGGTCGGGGGAATCAGGTCTTCATCCCAGAACCTCAGCTCAGGGGCTCCCCATGCCCACCCGGTGCCCAGCCCGGCTTCCTGTCCAGGACCCCAACCACCATGGGTTTCGCTGCAGCTTCCCGCCAACCCCCCTGAGGGGTATGGGGCAGGGGGGAGGAAGGACATCGCCCCCAGCAGGCAGCCCCGCCCCTGCCTGGCCCTGCCCTGGGGGCACAGGGAGGATGGGGCAGCTGTGGGAGGGAGGCGGGGCCTGGCCTGACTGTAAAGCCCACGGAGCCCGTGGACTCCCCTCCCATCTGTGCCCGGCAGGGGC
>NW_005353406.1:394759-395430 GCF_000412655.1 Myotis brandtii
CCCTGGAGCTCAGGGAGGTGTCCTTTCCCCGGACACGCCCAGGCCCCACCTGCGCAGACGCAGGGCCGATCCTCTGAGGTCCTGCCAGCGCCGGAGTCTGGAATGTTACTGGCCGGGCGTCTCCGCCCACGGGGTGACCTAACTCAGGGTGCCTCTCCCCTGGCCAACGTCCGCCGGGCCTGCAGGGCTGAGGGCGGAGAGCTGCACCCGCCTGCCTGGCCCAGTCCGCTCCCTCCGGCTCCGTCACCACACGAGTCAGCGGTGCATCATTGCGCTGACAAGGCCGGACGGCACTCTCTCCTTTGATGAAAGCCAGGCCCCGGTGAACTGGGAATGGGGGGCGACTGCACCCGGCTGGCCCAGCCTGCTGGGCTCTGAGGGGCCCTCTGCGGGGCCAGGCCAGCTCTGCCCTCGGGGGCCCCAGCGTTTTGGGGACACAGACCTGGTTTCTGAGCAGTGGGGGTGGGGGTGGGGTGGAGACGGGACCATGAACGCCCACTGCACAGGTCGGGGGTGGGGGCCCAAAGTGGGACCCGCAGGCGTGAGGAATGCTGGGAGGAGAGACGTGCGGGGGGCGGACGGCAGTCTGAGGGGTCAGCCCGTAGGGAAGATGGAAAAGCAGGACCTGCCCTAACCGGTGTGGCTCAGTGGATGGAGCGTCAGCCTGTGGA
>NW_005353406.1:404952-405599 GCF_000412655.1 Myotis brandtii
CCACTGCTGCTCACAACCCCCCTCTCCCCCGGGCACCCTGAGAGCAACCACCAAGCCCTTTCCACCTGGCATTCGAGGCCCCGGCAAGACGTGCACGTGGCTCCCTCCCCAGGTTAGGAGCCCCCTGCCTATTTCCAGGGGCCTCCACTGTCCCCACCACACCTTGCACTGGGCCACCATCTCCAACACCTCCCTCTGGGCCCCGATCAACGCCACCTCCTCCAGGAAGCTCTCCCGGGCTGCTTCCCCACCTTGGCGCTGCCGCCGGCACATCCCTCCCGAGCGACCCAGCCCCCAGGCCGGAAGCACCCGGATGCGGTGGGCTGGCCTCCCCCAGCAGAATAAGGGGAGGAGAGGAAGCTGCGGTGCCAGGCCCTGGGCGCATCGTCCCAGCTGAGACTGGTTCAGGTCCCGTTCTCCCCAAGAGCTGTCCGTGCCCCCCTCCCCACGCCGCCAGGAGCCGGGGCCCAGGACAGCAGCGGCCATGGGGCCAAGGCCTAGCAAGGGCAAGACCTCCCCAAGGCCACGGCGAAGTGGCAACGTCCATCCCCATCCTGCTGACCTCAGAGGGGCCAGAGCCCGGGCGGTGCGGGGGTGGCAGGGCACTGAGACTGGGCGGGGCTTTGCCCAGTCACTGGACCCGCCCT
>NW_005353406.1:406337-407707 GCF_000412655.1 Myotis brandtii
GTGGCCCCTGAGCCCCGTGGCCAACCTAGACCCAGCTCAGGGGTGCACGTCGCCAGGCCTCACTCCCGGGCTCCGAGGCACCCACAAAACATCCCCCACCTCGGCCTCCCAGCACGAAGGTGAGCAGCTTGGAGGGTCCTGAGGGGGCCCCGGGGGGTGCTCGGGGGCCAGCGAGAACCCCAGCTCCTGACACGGGGGCAGGAAGCTGTTGACCCTGGAGACGCTCCACATGCCCTCCAGGCACTGCTGAGCCTGGATGGTGACGGTGCTTAGCGCCCCGCCCAGGCCGGCGGGAGAACCCCAGCCCCTTGGCAAGCACCAGGCTTCTACTCAACCCTCAAAACCCCCCTCGCGGTGCCCAGCCCTGTGGACAGCACTTGCTTCAGTTCCATGCTGCCCTAAGGCCGCCTCCACAGGCACCCACACTGGCCAGAAACTTATAGGGGCCGGGGCCAGCTCTGCCCCCCAGTCCCCGGGAGCACAGAGCATAGCTCAGCCGGAACCTCAGGGCCCGGGCGGGGTCCGGCAGCTCCACGTCTTCTGGGACTCTACATAAGCCCCTTCCCTCCCTGAGCGGCAGCCCCCACAAGACGAAGGAGGGCGTTCACCTGCGGGGCACCCCATTTCACCCAGCAGCAAAGGCCGCTGCAGCCCCAAAGAGCAGATCTCGGGCCCCAGTCAGGCAGGAGCTGGGGACCCTGTCCCCGGCCGGGCCACCACCCCCATCCGGGCCGTAACCCTTCAGACCGCTGGGACTCGGGACGTGCAACAGGCTGGAAGTAATGGCAGCGGGCAGCGCCCTCCCTGCGGACCCCGGAAACCTGCCTTCGGTCCCTGCTGATGCGCCTGTTTCTATGGTAACTCCCCAAGGTCAGCGGCAGCCTCGCGAGGCTCCAGACAAAAGGCGGCGTGAGGCTCCGCGGGGCCAGAGGCCTCTAATGAGCCAGTGCAGCCCCAGGACTCGGGACCTCTGGGCCGCTCCACCGCTTACCAGAGGGTCTCACTGCGGCTCCCGGCCACCTCGCCCGATGGAGCGGCTCCCACGCCAGGGCAGGTGAGCTGGGAGGAACATTCTCAGCTGCGGGCCTGTCCCCGCAGCCACAGGGTCCCGGCCCCAATCTCAGCCTTTATTTGGGGCAGCAGGTCCTATGCCCCCAAAACACCTCATCACACCCCCCGCCCACCACCCCCAATCAGGCCATGCAGCCCCCTGGACCCCCAGTAAGGCACCTGGTCCCGCCACCAGGCGTGACTCATGGCCAAGCTCAGCGCGCGGGGCTGCTCCTGGGACAGGGGCCCCCGCTGGGCTCCTCACCACCACCCACCCCGCGGTCCGCAGGACGACAGCTGGCCCCCTGCCTCCCACCCCC
>NW_005353406.1:417021-417957 GCF_000412655.1 Myotis brandtii
GAGCCACAGCGGCTTCCCTGGACCCACCCGGTGCGGCGGGCCTGGCGCCTGCACACCCTCTCCCTGCCTCTGCGAAGGCCCAGCCCATCGGGGTCCGGAGGAAAATGAAATGGGGCCGGCGTCCATGTCCGTGCGGGTACTCAGCAGGGAGCCCGGCAGCCCGAGCCGCCAGGCGGGAGGCAGGGCTCATGCCCACCCAGGGCCGTGCTGATTGGTGGGAGGGCGGGGGACACGACACACAGGTCCCCCTAACCCAGAGCCTGGTGTCAGAGAGGGCTAAGAACAGGAGCAGGCGAGCTGAGCGGAGGCCCCTGCTCGCCTGGAGATCACAGAGGGCTTCCTGGAGGAAGTGCCACCTCTGATAGGAGGATCCTCACCAGAGGGCCCACCCTGTTCCTCCACCCCCACCCGACGATACTCACCACCTCCCAGGACAGCCCGCAGGGGTCGGGGTCGGGGTCTGAGCCCTTCCCCGAGGGCTGAGCTCCAACCACAGGGGCCTGGCCGGGGCAGACCCTCGACGGAGCCTCGGCCCAGCCGGACACGGCCACGCGCACCCAGACTCTCCCAGTGCTGACCCAGCGGGGCAGATCCCGAATGCGGGCCTGTCTCCACCTCAGCCAGCTGGACGCACCCCTGCCCCTCGCCCCCATGTGCAGACCAGGGCCTCCCTGCCTCCCTGGCCACAGGCACCCTGCTCACCACTGGCCACACACCCAAGCGGTGGCCTGTCAGCCCAGCTGCCCTGCTGGCCACAGAAGGGACCAGGCCCCCTAAACACAACCTCCTCTGAGCCTGACCTGTGGTGGCCCTGCGTGTCCACGGCGCCTGGGAAGCTCACAGGCGTGACAGCGGGAGAGGTGGCCTCGCTGTGAGGAGGCACGTCCCCGGGACCACCCACACCCCAGGCAGCGGAAGCCACGGCCCTGTCCCCGG
>NW_005353406.1:418339-418624 GCF_000412655.1 Myotis brandtii
CCCGTGGCCAAGAGGTCAGGGCAGAGGGACAGGGCCCCGCGCCCTCACCCCCGGGCTGTCCATCTGGGGGCGCCCAGACGCATCGTTAGAGAAGAAACTGCGATAAATATTTGTCACGAGCGCTAATTGCCTCGCGGAGGGTAATGTATGAGGTTCCGCGCCTGAAACACTACCCTGGCATTTCCCGCTAATTAGCTAAAATAAATCCCAGGGAGGAGGACAGCCTCGTAATGAGGCACAAATGTGATTACGTGCTCGGGGGACGGCGCCAGCCACCTGGAGGCC
>NW_005353406.1:428120-428756 GCF_000412655.1 Myotis brandtii
GAGCCTCTGGGGGCCGAGGGGGAGCCTGGCTGGGATTAGTGACCCCTCCCTGCTGCCGCCTGGGGGGAGGCAGGAGGTGGACAAGAGCCCTGCGGGGGGCAGGGGGCATGGAAACGCCGCTCGCTCGGGCCACAGATGGAATCCAGACGCCGGCACGCCCCCCATTTCCCAGGTCCTGGCTCTGATTACTCTGGTTTTTCCACTCAGCAGGAGGCCACGGAGGGTGGCGGGTGAGGGGAAGGAAGTGCCTGCTGGAGCCATTAACCCGACTTGAAAGGCGGCCCAGCCCCTGCCGGCCGGCCCAGCAGCCATTGTTCCAGGGCCTCTGCCTGTCTTAGGGACCTCAGACCCCTAGGGGAGCCCCTAGCCCCCCTCCACGGGCTACCCAGGGGGAGGCAGGAAGGGGGCGGCTGACCCGGCACCAACCACAACCAGCCAGGCATAGGCGGGGCAGGCGACAGGAAGGGGCCAGGAGGAATGTTCCGGAAGGAGGTCCTGTCCCCTCGGGTCTCACCCCACTCCTCCCAGGTCCGAATGGCTTCCAAGCCCTCTTGGGACACAGAGAAAACACGCTGCCCGGGAAGCTCACAGGAGCCCCAGCCCCAGGCGGGATGGAAGCCAGGCACCCGCCCTGGC
>NW_005353406.1:428943-429596 GCF_000412655.1 Myotis brandtii
CCCCCCAGCGGGCAGGGGCTCCCTGCCTCCCCCAGAACCCAGCCCTCCCCCTCCAGGCCATTCTCTGCGCCTGCCCAGTGCCTGCCCGCCTCCCCGAGCCCTGGACCTCTCCTCAGCTCCCCACCAGCGGTCTACCCAGCTCGTCAGCCCCTCCCGCTCCGCTTCCCCCCACTTTCACGGGCTCCTGGAGCACGCTGGGCAGGAGGCCCTGGAGGTGCTGGCACCCTGCCTGGCACGTAGTAGGTGTTCCATAAACCTGTCCTCCCAGAGCACACAGCCTGGTGGGGACACAGAACCAAGACAGACCCAGCCCACGGCTGGGAGGCGGGCCCCACACCAGAGGGAAATGGGGCTGCAGGGGCAGAGCGGGCACAGCTAACCGGAACGTTCCGGAAGGAGGGTCAGCCAGGCCCCGGCCTGGGCAATGAGAACCGGGAGCCGAGTTCCTTCATCACTCGGCACGTGCTCCTACGAAAGCTCCCGGCCCCGCCCAGCGGGGGTGCAGAAAAGGCTGAGGGCTCCTTCACGCTGGTGTCACCACCAGGGCCTGCGCTGCTCAGGGCAGAGCCGGCTGAACTGAGCCCCACAGCCGGCCAGGGCCCTGGGACCCACACTGGCTCCCACCAGCCCCCAGGACAGGGGCCCACTCCCAG
>NW_005353406.1:430601-432004 GCF_000412655.1 Myotis brandtii
GTGCCTCCTCCCACCGTCACGGAGCAGCTCTGCTGCAGCCTCACGGGGAGAGGGGACCTCCTGTCCAACCTCACCCACGGCGGGTGAACTGAGGCACCAGCAACGGGTCGCATTAGAGAGGCAGGCCAGAACCCACAAAGCTCCACCCACACCCCACCGTCCCAGCCACGGCCCTGAGGACCCCGCCAGGGACCCCCCAGGGCTCACAGAGAGGCAGGGGCGCAAGCAGGCTGGCATGGGGTGCAGCGGGAGGAACGCCCCAAGCCTGTGCCCCCCAACCTCTGAGGATAGAGGAAAACCCTGGCTCCTCCTGGGCCTCCCCTCCCACCCTGCGGTCAAAGCTGCATGCGACACCTCCTCCAGGGAGCCCTCCACCCTCCCCATCCAGGCCCACCTCCCCCGGCCCAGGCCCGTGGCCGGCCGGAAACCCTCTGCTCCAGGTCCTCCCTGGACTGTGAGCCCTGGGACCCCAGACAGGGCCTGACCTGCGCCCATGGGACTTGGAAGGTCTGCCTGGCCCGCTGGCCTGGCCCCGGCAGCAGCCAGCCACCTGTCCCTCGCCCCCCCCCTCCCAGCCTGTGCTTCCTCTAGTCTAGTCTCTGGGGGGCCCGAGGCCAAAGCTTATGGTGGCATCTGGCTGTCAACGAGCGCAGGTCCTGGCAGCGTCTGCCCGGCACGCTGTTGGCACGGGGGACACACAGCGCCGTCCACAGCTGTGCGGGCGACAGGCACCGGGGAGTCTGGGAGATGGCCAGGAGCCTCAGCAGACACTTGGGGGGCTGAACGCCCCAGAAAGGGCCGAGCTCTGCGCCACCAACACGGGAAGCGGCTGCGGTTTGACTAAGGCCATGGCTGGCCGAGGGCTGCCTCACCCGGACGTGGGGCTCCCCAGATGGCCATGCCCACAGCAGGACCCCCAGCGGCCACAGGGCAGGCTCCCCTGGGCCCTCGGAGCTCTGGGTCCCACCTCCAAAGACCATCCCTCCGCCCAGGGCCAGCGCCTCCTCCAGCACCCCCTGCCCCTCCTGCCCCTGCTCCCCTACCCCCGCCGGCCCAGACCCCCGTGTGCCCCGTGTGACGGGCCCTGTCGGGGATTCACAGCACATCCCCCCGAAGTGTTCAATGCTACTGCCCAGTCCCAGGGCCACCGCTAATGACCGATGCCCTGGTTCAGGGGAAATTACCTCATCTGAGTCCTGAAGTCCCATTTATGGTTCTAATAATCTCCCCATCGACCGCCAGGGCTGTCGCCTAATTATAAATCCATTCCCCCCACCGGAGGCGATCGATGCGCCCATAAAACGAACAAGGGCCTTAAATGCCCACGTTTCATGGGGCACAGACCACGGGCAGGGCCACCCGGCAGGGGCCAGTGACCCCACCCAGGCACGGACTCCAGCTAC
>NW_005353406.1:434017-434366 GCF_000412655.1 Myotis brandtii
CAGACCCCCGTGTGCCCCGTGTGACGGGCCCTGTCGGGGATTCACAGCACATCCCCCCGAAGTGTTCAATGCTACTGCCCAGTCCCAGGGCCACCGCTAATGACCGATGCCCTGGTTCAGGGGAAATTACCTCATCTGAGTCCTGAAGTCCCATTTATGGTTCTAATAATCTCCCCATCGACCGCCAGGGCTGTCGCCTAATTATAAATCCATTCCCCCCACCGGAGGCGATCGATGCGCCCATAAAACGAACAAGGGCCTTAAATGCCCACGTTTCATGGGGCACAGACCACGGGCAGGGCCACCCGGCAGGGGCCAGTGACCCCACCCAGGCACGGACTCCAGCTAC
>NW_005353406.1:435327-435951 GCF_000412655.1 Myotis brandtii
CTCCCCCATGTGCCTGCACACAGCTGTGCAGCCCAGCACCTGGCCCCACCGGCCTGCCATGCCCCACCTCCCCTCCCCCAGCCCTGTCCCCTGGAAAGGCCCCAGGCCGCACCCTCCACGGGGACTCCAGGCCTCCCCCTGCCATTCCCTCTGCAGGGACAGCCCCTCCTCCTCTGTGTCCGGAGAAGCCCTACCCTGGACACGGCATGTTCTCCCCCTCAGCACCCCCTCTCCTGACCCCCCCCCATGGCACCCCTTCTCCTGAAAACCAGGGACACAGAGGACACCCAGGAGAGACCCCACGGCCGATGGGAAAGCGCGGGCGCCTGCTCCCCCCACCCCACAACTCCCCCAGTGGCTTCATCTCGGACTGTGGGGCCGACCCCGGTCAGGGCCCTCCCTGGGAACACCCGGCCCAGGTCCGCGGCCCCACAGCCCACGGGTGCAGGGCTGGTTCCGGAGGCCCTGCCCCTGCTGCGGGAGACCTGGTGGCCAGCGGGGGGCTGGGGGGACAGGCATTCTGCAACCGACTGAAAAGAGGCGGCTCCTGAGAACAGGCCCGTGAGCAGCGGCACAGACCTCCCTGCAGCCCAGCTCAGGGCCCCGGTCCGTGGGGCAGGTCCG
>NW_005353406.1:437533-438479 GCF_000412655.1 Myotis brandtii
TATTCCAGAGCCACAGCGGCTTCCCTGGACCCACCCGGTGCGGCGGGCCTGGCGCCTGCACACCCTCTCCCTGCCTCTGCGAAGGCCCAGCCCATCGGGGTCCGGAGGAAAATGAAATGGGGCCGGCGTCCATGTCCGTGCGGGTACTCAGCAGGGAGCCCGGCAGCCCGAGCCGCCAGGCGGGAGGCAGGGCTCATGCCCACCCAGGGCCGTGCTGATTGGTGGGAGGGCGGGGGACACGACACACAGGTCCCCCTAACCCAGAGCCTGGTGTCAGAGAGGGCTAAGAACAGGAGCAGGCGAGCTGAGCGGAGGCCCCTGCTCGCCTGGAGATCACAGAGGGCTTCCTGGAGGAAGTGCCACCTCTGATAGGAGGATCCTCACCAGAGGGCCCACCCTGTTCCTCCACCCCCCCACCCGACGATACTCACCACCTCCCAGGACAGCCCGCAGGGGTCGGGGTCGGGGTCTGAGCCCTTCCCCGAGGGCTGAGCTCCAACCACAGGGGCCTGGCCGGGGCAGACCCTCGACGGAGCCTCGGCCCAGCCGGACACGGCCACGCGCACCCAGACTCTCCCAGTGCTGACCCAGCGGGGCAGATCCCGAATGCGGGCCTGTCTCCACCTCAGCCAGCTGGACGCACCCCTGCCCCTCGCCCCCATGTGCAGACCAGGGCCTCCCTGCCTCCCTGGCCACAGGCACCCTGCTCACCACTGGCCACACACCCAAGCGGTGGCCTGTCAGCCCAGCTGCCCTGCTGGCCACAGAAGGGACCAGGCCCCCTAAACACAACCTCCTCTGAGCCTGACCTGTGGTGGCCCTGCGTGTCCACGGCGCCTGGGAAGCTCACAGGCGTGACAGCGGGAGAGGTGGCCTCGCTGTGAGGAGGCACGTCCCCGGGACCACCCACACCCCAGGCAGCGGAAGCCACGGCCCTGTCCCCGGT
>NW_005353406.1:439162-440552 GCF_000412655.1 Myotis brandtii
CTCTGCCCAGCCCCCCTCTGCCCAGCTGTGTGTGAGGAATTCAGACAGCAGCTGTCAGGAGGCCCCGCCCACTCAGGCCTGGGCACTAATCAAAGACCCTGGAGAGTGGGGAGCACCCGGCACAGAAAGACACCCCGGGGCGGCCTGGTCACCTGCTCAGCCAGCGCCAGCCCCCGAGGCCCTGCTCCCACCAGCCCTTCCCTGACAGCCTCAGGCGGCATGAGGCCCACCCCCATGATCAAAGCCCAGCCAAGCCCCCTCGCAGGGCCCCACCTCCTGGCTGCAGAGCCTGGCTGCGGGCTCCTGGCCTGGAGCAGGGGCCAGCTCTCCCGCCTTTGTCTCAGGACACATGCCGGACACCCAGAGGCCCCACGGACACCCAGAGGCCCCACGGAGAGACCTTCTGTGCCTGGCCATGGGGACCAGCAAGCTGTGGGCAGGGCAGACCCAGAGCCGACTCTCCCCCCCAGCACCCGGGCCCAGGGTTCAGGACTGGGAGGGAGGGAGGGCGTTCTCCCAGCGCTGGCACCGGCCACACCCGGGACGGGCGAGGGCAGGCAGCATCTCCACACCACCCGATGCCCTGCGGCCTCTCTGGCTTCCACAGCCCAGCCAGCACCTCAGCACCAAAGGCTGGGGCCCAAGGGCCAGCTGACCGCGCCCCAGCCCTTCCCGGAGGCCTCTCCTAGCCACGGGGTTCACAGGCCCCAGCCCCCCACCCAGGGTCACAGCCCTGACCTCAGGAACGCCAGGCTCTGTCCTTACACCGCCCATCACCCCCCCCCCCGCAGGGGGCCGGCACCCCCAGGCAGACAGTAATCACCCCGCTGCAAAATATTACTTTTAATCTCCTCTTTATGGCCTAATTAAACAGATATTTTACTTGCATTTGAAAATGTTTTTCTTAATTTGATTCAATTTAGCATCGCACACCCCTACCCGGCACGCCCCCCGGGTGTTAGGGAGCCTCCCCCCTTGAAAATGACTGGGTCTCTAAGTCGCTCTAAGTAATCCTCCATCTTCCCCAGCTGGGCCGGGAGGCTCCTCCAGCCCGGCCCCAGGCCCACACCCCCAGAGAGGCCACCAAGGGGGGTGGGAGGGGTCTGCTCCCCGACTCAGAGAAGCCCCAAGACCTCAGGGCTGTGGGACAACCCTCTCCAAGTCCTCGTCACCCCGTCCTTAGAAAGGGGGCCACAGAACCCAGCGGGAGGGCCACTGGGAGGGCAAACTGACCAGATGCCCGGCCTGGAGGAGTGCCCGAGCCCAGGGTTCCCTCCCCAGATGGAGGTGAGCCTGCAGGTGGGGGTGAGCTTGGGTCCAAGCTAGGGTCCTCCCCGGGAGCCCCTCTGCCCTCCCTCCTCCCCCAGCACAGCCCCTGCCTCCCCTCCCC
>NW_005353406.1:441032-442112 GCF_000412655.1 Myotis brandtii
TCACCAAGGGCCCACCTCCCAGCCCGAGGCCCTGCGCCCCAGGCCGGTTCCACGGGACCTAGAGACCCAGAGACCCGCCAGCCAGGCTCCTTGTCCCACATCCCAGCCCCCTCGGCCTGAAGGCCTGAGGCCCGGGGCTGACCCAGGCTCCCTCTCTGCCAGGGGCGGGGGCAGGGGGCACAGCCCAGCGCACCCAGCACTGACCAGCACCGTCCCCAAGGCCCGGTGCCAGGAGCCAGCCAGCCGGGCAGCTCAGGGCACACACGAGTGCATTGAGGCCGCCTCTCCTCAATGGGGTCCCCTGTCCTCCGCCCAGTGCCACTGAAGGGCCGGGGGGCTAAAGGCGCCTGAGCGGGTAGGGGAGGGTGGCAGGGAGGTGGCCTCCTCAGGACCCCGCTGCTCAGAGGAGGGACTCGGCATGTTTCGGGGGCCTGGACTCACCCAGACTGCCTTCAGCCCAGCACCGTGGGTGCGGGGTGTGGGCCTGTCCCTCATCTGAACGTGGCAACAGCAGACTCCCTCCGCCAGGGTCAGGCACCACCCTGCAGGCAGTCCTCACCCATCACCCACCGCCAGGCGCCCCCCAAGGCTCCCACGGCCCCCCTGCGTTGGCTGGATCAGGCCCCTCAGGGTGCCGGGCGCCCGCCTCCACAGACACCCACCCACTGGGAACTGCCCTACTTGCTGGCTGCCACGAGCACGCCCCCTTGACAGATCGGGGTTCAGAGAAGCTAAGACACTTGGCTCAGGCCACACAGCAGAACTGGATCTCAAAGTGTGGGAGGCACAGAAAGGGATGGGGCCAAGGAGCCGGGCCCCAGGGACCAGCCCAGGAGGGGCTGTGGCTGGGCAAAGGGCAGCCATCGGCGGGCCAAGCTGAGCCGGTGGGCCGACCCCCCCTGGTTTCGGACAGGCCCGGTGTATGGGGCTGGCAGGGGTTCCAGGAACCAGTGCTGGACTGTGGCCTGGCACCAAGGGGGCGGGGGAGGACCGGGCATTTAGGGAGGGGCCGTCCTGCAGCCCATGTCCCTGAGCTGGGCACGAGGCAGGGCCAGGGCCTGGCACGCTCCGCCTGGAAAC
>NW_005353406.1:442289-444790 GCF_000412655.1 Myotis brandtii
AGGGAGCCTCCCGCAGAGCACCAGGCACCTGGCAGACAGCCCTCGAGCCACCTAGCTGAGGGGTCCCCCAGCCACAACACATGACACAGAAGCCAGAGTCCCCTAACCCGGGGGAGCAGTCAGGCCAAGGCCCTGCTCACAATGGGGGGCTGAGACCCTGAAGGAGCGGCAGCGCCGTGGGATGGCCCCCAGCCTCCCCTCCGCCCAGGAGAGAATCCGGGAGTCCACCTGGAGGGAGGGAGGGAGGGGGAGGGAGGACCAGAGCGCAGAGCTTGGGGCGGACAAGGAGGACCGGCCTGGGTAGCCGGCCACCGCCACGGGGACCCTGACTAGGGACAACGCAGCATCAGCCCCACTCCCCTCCCCCACGTGGGGCAGCCGAGGGGACACTCACTGTACCCGCACCTTCCCGCACAGAACCTGCGGGCGGCTCCAGGAGCACTCAGCACAGAGAAAGACAGAGCCCACGACCACAGTCACGTCAGCACCAGGAGGGGCCGGCTCCCACGGACACGTGAGAAAGGGCCATGTGGCTGGTGGAGGCTGGAGAGCTGTGAGCTTCCTGGCAGGCAAAGGGAAATGGAAACTACACTCTCCTTGCTCTTTAAGAAAAGACCCAGCTCGCCCTGGCTGGTTGCTCGGTGGTTAGAGCGTCGGCGGGTCTCCAGGTTCCATTCCTGGTCAAGGGCACGTACCTCGTTGCAGGCTCAATCCCTGGCCCAATCGGGATGCGTGTGGGAGACAACCAATCAATGTGTCTCTCTCGCATCGATGTTTCTCTCTTTCTCTCTGTTTCTCTCTCTCTCTCTCTCTCTCTCTCTCTCTCTCTCTCTGTCCCCTCCTTCCTCCCCTACACTCTCCCCCAAAAATCAATGGAAAAAACATCCTCAAACCCCCAGGCCTCTGAGCAGCCTGAGGTTCAGGGGTGACCTCCCCCCGACCCCCCTCCTCTCAGCAGAGGGGCAGCCAGGCCAGTCACAGCCCAGGTCCCTGCTCAGCCCCACCTCCGACAGCAGCTGGACTCCTCGGCCAAGAGCCGCAGCTCCTGGCAGCGCCCGCCTGGCGCTCCCAAGGCCCCACCTCCGCCCTGGCTGAGGCCCAGAGGGCACCGTCCGCTCAGTCCCACCCCCACTGGCCTCACCCTGAGGCCCGGAACCAGCAACAAGATGAGATGAGGACGGGAGCCCGTCGCTCCATCACTGGACAAGGTGGGTCCCCGGGGACAGGGAGGCCCAGCTGGAGAGGGGCCGGCTGAGGTCAGAGACGATGGAGGAAGCCAGGCCTGGCCAGCCTCCCCTGTCCCTGCCAGGTCTGTCCCCCGAGCGGCCTGGGAGCCTGGAGTCCCGCAGACGGATCCCTCGGCTGAGTCACCGGGTCCCCTGCCAGCTGGGAGCCTGCCCGGCAGCCCCAGGGAGTGCCGCCCCTTCACACCTCGGCTACTCTGGAGCCTGCCAACACCTGGCTCAGCTGGGTGCGCCCCTGGAGCCCGAAGGCACACACTGTGGCCCTGGTTCCGGGTGGTCCCAGGAGCCGGTGCAGCTCAAGCCAGACTCCAACCAGCTGGGGAGTGGAGGGGGGACGCTGCCCCCCTTCCCCCCACTTCCCGACCCGCCCACCCAGGGCCACAGCCATCAGACGACAGACCCAGGACCCCCACACACACCCGGTGAAATCGACAGTGGGCGCGTGGACACGGGGCCGGGGAAGCCTCCCAGGGGAATGGACAGCTGGCAGGACCGCCATCCCCAGACCAGGCCCAGAGCCAGGAGTGGGGGGCTCTGGCTTCCAGCCCCAGGGCCAGGTCAGGTCACCAAGCAGCAGGATGAGACCCCTGCCAGAGCCCTGCTGGGGGAGGGGGGAGGGAGATCGGCAAGAGCTGAATGAGAATTGATCACTTTGCCCAGGGGGGCGCTAATCAATTCAGCACCTGTATTGACACCTCGAGTGTCAAGTGTCGGATGTCACTTCACGGCACCTCTGCCACCTCTGTCACGTGCATCTGGGTGGCAGCTGGACCAGATCCCCGCCAGGACCCCGCCCCCACGGCGGCCAGGAGCAGGGCTGCGGCCTCGGTGGGGGTGGGGGTGGGGAGAGGGCTGGACCCTGGACCGGCCCAGCTGGCCTGGGGTGAACTCAGCAGGCGCAGGAGGGAGAGTGGTCACTGAGTCGTTCAGCAAACATGGCGGGGTGACCGGCCCTGCACCTGCCCTGCACACGGGACACAGTCCACGCCGTGGCCGAGGGGGTGGATGGGCTGAGGAGGGCCGAGGCCGGGCGGCCTCCTGAGGAGGCTGGGCTGGGCAGGAGGGGGGAGCCTGGATGCATGTGGGGGGCCCAGAGCTCTGTGCTGTGAAGTCAGAGAGGCGGTCAGCGGGGCCTGAGCCCCTGCCACGGTCAGTGCCACGGGACAGATGGGGAGGCCAAGGCCGGCACCGGGCGGAGAGCACAGGGCAGCACCGGAGAGGAGGCTTCACACCCAGGCCTATTCTCACCCCCACCCC
>NW_005353406.1:444877-445308 GCF_000412655.1 Myotis brandtii
ATTCCCCCCGCCCCCCCCCCCCCCCAGCCCGCGCCCCGCCCCCAAAGACCAGTCACAGTCCCTCCAGCCGCCTCAACAGGGCTAGGTGTGCAGCCGCCTGTGCTGGGCACTGCCCAGTGGATGCCCCTGTGTATCGCGGGTACAGAGAGGGAAACGGAGGCCAAGGTCTCGGCGCACGGGCCCAACGTCCCACAGCAGGGACCTGTGTGCTGGCAGGAGGGCGGGCAAGGGGCCCCTGGGGTCTACCTGAGACCAGCCTGGGCCTCTCGGGCCACCCAGAGCAGGAGCCCAGCAAGCCCGGACCCAGCGAGCTAACAGGCACCCCGCCGGCTGAGCGCTGTCCTCGTGAAGTCATCTCCTGAGGAGACTGTGCACACCCAGAGGGAAACTCCCAGAAGCAGGCCTGTGCGCTCGCCTGGCCCGCTCCGCCG